>NW_006408538.1:19403661-19414200 GCF_000296735.1 Chrysochloris asiatica | reverse complement strand
AGAAGAATTGATGCTTTTGAGTTATGGTGTTGGAGAAGAATATTGAAAGTGCTATGGGCTGCCAAAAGAACCAATAGATCCGTGTTGGAAGAAGTGCAGCCAGAATGTTCCTCTGAGTCCAGGATGCCCAAACTTCGTTTGTCATACTTCGGGCATACTGTTAGGAGGGATGAGTCACTGGAGAAGGATATCATGTTTGGTAGGGTCAGAGAAAAAGAGGAAGACCCCCAATGAGATGGATTGGCCAAGTGGCAGCATCAATGGGCTCAAGTGTGGAAACAATTGTGAGGCTGGCCCAGGACCGCACAGTGTTTTGTTCTATTGTACATAAGGTCTCTATAAGTCAGGAGTGACTCGATGGCACCTAACAACAACAACAATGAAGATCAAACACTATGGTTTTCAGTATGGATTATACCTCAATGTGAAGAAACAAAAATTGTCCAATGAATAACATCATGATAAAGGGAGAAAAGATTGAAGTTATCAAAAGGTTCATTTTTTTTGATCCACAATCAACACTCATGGAAGGAGCAACCAAGAAATAAAAAACCTGCAGTGGGAAAATATGCGAAACCAGACCTCTCTAAAGTGTTCCAGAGCAAAGGTATCAGTTTAAGGACTAAGGTGCGCTTGATCCAAGCCACAGTATTTTCAATCGCCTCTTATGCATGGGAAAGTGGGACAATGAACCACAGAAGAGTCGATGCATTTGAGCTATGGTGCTGGGGAAGAATACTGAAAGTACCATGGACTGCCAGAAGAACAAATATATCTGTCTTGGAAGAAGTCCAGCCAGAGTGCTCCTTAGAAACCAGGATGGTGAGACTGTCTTTCATACTTCAGACATATTATCTATCAGGAGGGACCAGTGCCTGGAAAAAGGCATCAAGCTTGGTAAAGTCGAGGGTCACAGAAAAAGAGGCAATAGCAATTGGGCTTAAGCATAACAACAATTGTGAGGATGTTGCAGGACTGGCCAGTGTTTTGCTCTGTTGTGCATAAGGGTCACTATGAGTTGGAACAGATTCGACGGCACCTAACAACAATTTCACTCAGTATAATGTCCTCCAGGTTCATCCAACACAAGTGTTTTACAGATTCATTATTCTTTAACGTTGTACAGTATTCCACTGTGTGTATACACCATAGTTTGTTTACCCAGTTTTCCCTTGATTTGCATTCAGGTTGTTTCCACCTTTTTGTTACTGTCAATAGCGCTGCTATGACCAAGGGTATGCATGTATCTATTTGTGTTCTGGCTCTTTACTTCTCTAGGAAATATACCAAGCATAAGGATTGCTGAGTCACATGGTATTTTCAGTTCCACCTTTTGGAGGAAGTGCCATACTGTTTTCTACAGCGGCTACATCACTTTACAGTGCCAGCAGCAGCGTATGAGGGTTCTTGTCTCACCACACTGTCACCAGCATTTGTTATTTTCTACTTTTTTGAACTGATCTATTACTGCTGGGTGAGATGTTTTCTCAGGTTGTTTTGATTTGCAACTCTAGTGGAGAGCTCTGGTAACGTAGTGGTTATGAATCAGGCTGCGAACCACAAGGTCAGCAGTTTGAAACTACCAGCTGCTCCACGGGAGAAAGATGAAGTTTTCTGCTCCCGTAAAGATTTACAGCCTCAGAAACCCTGTACAGGGTCGCTATGAGTTGGAACCAACTCCACAGCACACAGCCAGCCACCAGTGGAGTCCTGGTGTGGCACTGTGTAGGATAAGCACTTGACTGCAAGGTCTGTTTGAACAAGGTTGGTGGTTCAAACCTACCAGCTGTTCCTTGGAATCCTTATACAGAGTCTTTATGAGTCACAACTGACTCCAAGGCACTTAACAACAATGGCTAATGGGGAGTCCTGGTGTGGTGCTGTAGGATAAGCACTGGATTGCTAACCATCAGGTCAGTAGTTCAAACTCATCCAACTGCTCCTCGGAAACCCTATACAGGGCCGTTATGAGTTGGAATTGATCCAATAGCACATAACAACAACAATGGCTAATGAGTTTAAGCATTTCTTCATGTGCTTGCTTGCCACCAGAATGTCTTGTTTGGTGAAGTGTTTGCTCATGCCCTCTACTCACATTTAAATTGTAGTATTTGTATTTTTGCTGTTGAGTTGTTACAGTTTAGATATCAGTCCTTATCCACTATGTCACCTCCAATTTTTGTTGTTGTTTTTTTTTTTTTACACTATGTACAAGAGAACAATGCGCCATCCTCACAATTGTGCTTGAACCCACTGATGCAGCCACTGTATCAATCCATCTCATTGAGGGTCTTCCTCTTGATTGTGGACCCTCTACTTTACCAAGCATGATGTCCTTTACTAGGTACTGGTCCCTCTTGAAAGTATGTCCTAATATGAGAGACAAAGTCTTGCTGCCCTCTCTTCTAAAGATCATTATGGTTGTACTTCTTTCAAGACAGATTTGTTTGTTCATCTGGCAGTCCATGCGAGCATCACAATTCAATTGCATCATTGTTTCTTCAATCTTCCTTATTCATTGTCCTGCATCTGTTGTTGTTGTTATGTGACGTGGAGTCAGTTCCAACTCATAGTGACCCTGTACAGGGTTTCCAAGGCTGTAAATCTTTACGGGAGCAGAAGGCCTCATCTTTCTCCGGTGGAACAGCTGGTAGTTTCGAACTGCTGACCTTGTAGTTCACAGCCTGATTCATAACCACTATGCTACTAGAGCTCCTTATATGCATCTGAGGGGTCTGAAAATACCAGGGCTTGAGTTACGCTGATGGCAACAGATTTGCCCAATGCAAGAAGGTGTTTTATTTTTGACAGCTGCTTCTTCCATGAGCACTGATCATGGAGTCAAGTAAAATGAAATCTTTGACAATTTCAATCTTTTCTCTGTTAATCATGATGTTGTTTATTGGTCCAGTTGTGAGGATTTTTGTTTTCTTTACATTGAGTTGTAATCCGTCCTAAGGCTGTATTCTTGGATTTTCATCAGCTAGTGCTTCAGGTTCTCTTTACTTCCAGGAAGCAAGGTCGTGTCATCTACATATAACAGGTAGTTAATGAGCCTTTCCAAATCCATTGCACATAACTGTCAAAGTTTTAGAAGGTCCCAGCCACCTATTTGTCTTTGGCTGGTTGTGTGTTTTCAGTTATGTACTCGAGCCCCTAAGTTTGTCCTTATTTTGTCACTGATAGTCTTTATAGTTTTACATTTATGTCTTTGGTCAATCTTTAGTTCGACCACAATGACAGATGTGGGTCCTGTTGTAGTGTTCTGCAAATGGATATCTAGTTTTGCTAGCACCATGTTAAATAGACCATCTCTTCCCCATTTAATGAGTTTCTGCCCTTTGTCAAAGATCAGCTGTCCATAGGTGGATGGCTTTACTTCTGTGTTCTCAATCTGTCCAGCTGATGTATGTAGTGACTTTTTTTGTTTGTTTAATGACCTGTTTAGTTTCTTCTTCTGTCATGGGTCTGTTAAAATTTTCTACCTTAACCTGTGTTTGCTTATATAGGTACTATGTTTTCTAGAAATTGGTCTTCTCTTCGAGATTTTCAAATTTGTTGGAATTCAGTTCATTGTACTATTCTGTTCTAATCCTTTTTATCTCAGTTCATTCTGTTGTGATGTTGCTTATTTCATTTGTTTGTGTTAGTTGCTTATTCTGGAGTTTTCTTTTGCTATATATGTCAGTAGTTTGAACATTGTATTAAGCCAATTTCTAGTCTTGTTGATTCTATTTTTTTCTGCTTCATTTATGGTTTGAGTTCTGGTGAACGCAGGCTTCTTTTGTTGCTCTTTTTGCAAATGTTACAGACGTAGTATTAAGGTGTTGATTTTGGTTCTTTCCTCTTTTTGGATGTGAGTGTTTATTACTATCAACTGCCTTCTAAGCACTACTTTTTCTGTGTCCCACAAGCTTTTTTTCCTTAAATGTTTTATTGTGAATTATGTGATAGTTTACATGGGAGAACATTAGTTTTACATTCATTCTATTGTATATCGTCTCATTGCCATGGTTATGCCCCACAGGTTTTGTTTTGTTGGGTTTTCATTCTTGTTTAATTCAAGGATTCTTTTTTAATTTCATTTTATATTTCTTCCATTATCCAGTAGTTTTTCAGCAGGGTGTTATTCAGTTTATATGTATTTAAATTTTTTATCCTTTGATATTTGTGTCATTGATTCTAATTTTATGTGATGTGAGATGCTTTGGTGTATTTCAATGTTTTAAAATTTATTTGTTGCCTAACATGCAGTCCATTTTGGAGAACTTCCCATGTGTGTTGGAAAAGAATATACAGTGTTTTGTTGGAAGGAGTGCTCTGTATATGCCTATGACTTTAAGTTGACTGATAATGTTTAGTTTTTCTGTGTTTTTGTTTCCTGAACTTCTTTCTAGTTGTCCTGTTCTTTATTCACAGTGGTGGATTAAAACCTCCTACATAAGGGTCGCTATGGGTCGGAATTGATGGATGGCACTTAACAACAACAACAACAACAACATAAGGCCGGCAGTTCAAACCCACCAGCTATTCCTTGGAAACCCTATACAGGGTTGCTATGAGTCAGAACCAACTCAATGGCACTTAAAAACAACAAAACAATTACGGCACTGTAGGATCAGCACTGAGCTGCTACCTACCAACCGCTCCTTGGAAACACTACACAGGGTCGCGCTGAGTCAGAACTGACTCAACAACACTTTAACAACAACACTGTAGTTGGGAAGTACAGTAGCTCTGTAGCATGAGCACTGGACTGCAAACCACAACGTCAGTGGTTTGAGTCTACCAGCCACTCCGAGGAAGCAAGATGAAACTTTCTACTGTGAGTTTACATCAACTTTATATACTTAACAACAACTATAATTGTAGATTTACCTATTTCTCTCTTCAATTCTCTTAGAGCATGATTTGTGTATTCTGGGACTCTCTCCTTGGGTGCATAGATATTTATTATGGCTACGTCCTCTTGTTTTAACGACCCATTAATCAATATATAATGTCCTTACCTCTTATGGTGATTTTTGCATTAAATTCTATTTTTTTCAGAAATTAATATTGCCGCTCCTGCTCTTTTTTGATTGTCATCTGCTTGATATATTATTTCCACCCTTTTAGTCTATTTGTGCCTTTGTGTCTAAGTTGTGCCTTTTGTAGACAACATACTGATGGGTCTTGTTTTCTTATCCATTGTGCTTCTCTCTGCCTCATGACACATTTAATCCGTTGACATTCAGTATAATTATCAATGGGTATGAACTGATAGGGTCATTTTGCTCTATGCTTTAATTGTGGTGCTGCTGTTTTCATTGTTTCACGTAATTATCTGTAGTATTTCTCTTCAGGTTGGTCTGGTTTTATGTTTTTCTGGAAATGTCCTCGTATTTCACTGTCATGCCTGTCAATTTTGTTGTATATATACTTCTTGCTTAGAAATTCATTAAATTTCAGTTTTATATGTCATCCCATTGCCTTCTTGCCTACATGGTTCTGCCAAATCACAGCTGGTTTTTACTAGTTTTCCTTTTTAACTAACTTTTCATTTTCCTCAGAAGCTTTCAGGAATATTTTTTTATCTTTGGTTTTGGAAAGTTTGTCTGTTTATAATACACCTTCATGATTTGTTTGGGAGTCTATCTTGTTTGGTGTTCACTGAGCTTCTTGAATGTGTATCTTTTCGTCTTTCACAATATTAGGGAAGTCTTCCTCAAACTAAGCTTAGATAATTTTCTCTTTGGGTTAATTTTTCTCCTGTTCTTAAATTCTGATCACAGGTCAGCTGTTACTTTTGATGGTGTCCCACATAATTATTAGGCTTTCTTCTTCTTCTTATTATTACTCTATTTTATAATTGTTCCTCTAACAGACTAATACTGAAAATTTTATCTTCAATTTCCATTTCATTGATTCAATTCTACTCCTTTGCACTTTCAATACATTGTTTATTTCTAAAATCTTAGTATTAATCTTTTGGATTTATATTTGTTGTTTCTGTATGATATCTAATTTTTCATTTATTTTGTCCATTTGCTCTTGTATTGCTTTTCTAAATTCCTTGATTTTGTCTATGCTTTCCTTGCTCTTTCTCTCTGTCTGTTAAAGGAATCTAAATATCATTATTTTGAATTCTTAATCTGGCCGTTCCAATGCCATTTCTTCCTCAGAAAGGTTTTCTGAATCTGTATTTTCATTACTTGAGACACTCTTGTTTCTTTGTGTGAACTATGATTGTATGTTGACTTCAATACTGTCGGGGTGCTATATTTGTATTGACTTGGTGACTGTACATTGGTGTGTTTTGCCATTGTTCTTTTTCTCTCTATTGTTCTGATATAACTGAGTGAGTGAGGTACTTGTGTAACTCTGTCTGCTTGTTTGGCAGCACTCAGGCAACTCACCACTTGCTCCTTGAGTGTGAGAGGAAGTGAAAATGTACAGCTCTGTTCACTGCTCATGTAGGGCAGCTGAGGCCAGGTTGGGCTTGTACAGGTCACTATCCATCATTGATAGGGGTGTGCAAGAGTGGGTGCTGGTCCTGGCTCAATGGGTGGGACTGTAGGAGTTTAAGGGGTAGCTGGGTAGTATGGACACAGCTATTTTCTGGTTGTCAGCTACTGGTGTGGGTGCTGGTGTAATCCTGGGTAAGGAGAGCTGATTATTACAAACATTCAAAATGGCCATGCGATGTCAGGTCAGATAACAGTTAACCACTCCTTTTGTGTCTCCATTTACCCAATTTTTCTGTTTCTTCATCCAATGGGCATTTGATGCACTTCTTTAACCTAGCCTCTGAAGCTCAAAGATTCAGGATTATGACCTGTATTTATTTCATTTGTTTGCTTGTGTCTTTGTTGTACAGGATCATCTGGGTAAGTTGATTGCTTAGTCTGGGCAGGCTGTTTGTGCAGTCCCCTGTATGATTTTCAGTTAACTTTAAAAAAGCTGATACAAATGTTAAACAATAGTGCCACCTACTTTTGCAGACTACCAATGTGATAGTCCCAAACACTGCCTCCTTTAACCCTACAATTTAATGTACTTTTGAAAGAGAAACTTGTATAGTGGTTCTGATCTTGATATGAAGCACCAGTCTCCAGCTGTACCTGTCACCTTCCTCCGCACTCACTCTGTTATAATGACACTGGCCTTCTGCAGGCCTACAGTACACTATGCTCTTTCTTGTTTAGAAGGCTTTGTACTCTTGTTTTCTACCATTTGAAATTTGTTTCCCTCTTTTGTTTTGTTCCCCTATCCCTATATATATATATTTTTTTTTTTTTTTTTTTTTTTCTTTTTTCCCTGTTATGGTTAGAGGCACCTATTTTTCAGATATACCTATGGTCAAAATCCTTCTATGACCATAATATCTAAAAGCAGATCACTTCAAACATTTACTTTCATGATACCCTGTTCTAGTCATTTCTATTTTGTCTTCAAAGTGTTAAGCACATAATGAGTGCTCAGGAGACATTTGTTTGATGATTAAATGGCTAGATGAAGAGAATTAGGAGACCAATCTAGCTCTTTTGGGATTCAGTAATCTTTGAAAGCAACGTTGGTTGCACACACTTCAACAGTAGGACCTGTCTGAAGGTTCTATTTTCAGAGGCTATGGGTAATCATTTATTGTGGTCTTTTTATTTGTAAGGAACCATGGAGTTCAACATTTCTTGAACACTCTCTATGCTCTTTCCACTTAGTACTTTTCAAAGGAATTATGTGTGATGATAATATATATATATATTCCATATCAGCATTATCCAGTACTGTGGTCACAAATTACATATGGCTATGGAACAAAGGAAATGAACCTAATGTGACTAAGGAACTGGAGTTCTAATTGTAGTCAATTTTAACAATCACACATGGTGTGATTATTAAATTTGATACTTTCCTCTCTCAGTGGTATAAGATGATAGAGTCATTGGTGAGAGAATGACTACAAATCTGGACTCCTTTGGGTAGTCAGGACTTGTGTGAGAAGCAGGAAAATGAAGGACTGATTGGTTTTCTCCATGGGCCAAAGGATCATATCTTGTTGCTGTTGTTAAGTGTTGTTCCAACTCATAACGACCCAGTATAGGGTTTCCTGGTGTGATACTGTAGGATAAGCCCACTGGACAGCTAACCGGTAAGTCAGTGGTTCAAACCCACATGCTGCTCTTTGTAAACTCTATACAGGGTTGCTATGAGTAGAAACTGACTCAAAAGCTCTTCAGAACATCAATATAGGATTTTCAAGGGGTGAAGGGTGGGTTTGTACTGCCAACTTTATGGTTAGCAATTCAGTGATTATCCTACAGTACCACTCTAAGATCTAAATAAATTAAAAAATTAAAATGGGTTCCTTAGAGTAAAATTGAATCAAAGACCCAAAAGACAGTATGAATTCTCTTAATTATTAGGCACATATTCTGTTGAACAGACAATGAAAACACAGATAATATCTGTATTTAAGCTTTAAAGGTATTTTCTTTATATCACTTATATCAATATAGCTTTTAGAGGTCTGTAAAATGAAACATGCTTTTACGAACCTTATTTATATTTAGGTCCTAAAAATAGAAGCCTTTTAATTGGTTCAGCTCAAGACAAGGTAGATTTTAAAACACAATGCAGTCTGAACTGATTTTTTCAGAATAATATAAGGCCTTATGAAACTTTTTTACCCCAAGAATTGTCATTTTAAATTCTTAGCAGGTCTGTCATTAAAATCAGACACTATGCAATTTTCTATCATATATACATATATATATAAATCCTCTCTCTTCTGCTTTGTGCTCTGCCCAGGCTCCAGTGTTTATCTCATCCTCCAGTGCCCTCCTAAGCTGCCTCTTCTTACTGAAAATTGTCCAATTCATTTTAAAGATTAAAGATTTTTTAAAGAAAGATTATCTAAAATTTGCAGAAAAGCTAACCAGAATATCATAAACAATGCTGCTGAGGATAGTTCCTGATGAATAAACACTGGCTATTTTTAGAGGCATTTGGATTGGTCTGTCAGCACGGAGATCACTACTGTCAATAGTCAGTGGCTTGGGGCACTGATTGGGATTTATAACAGAAAATGAGGAGAGCTGATGGGAGGGAAAAAATGCTCACCTTTCTTTGTAATCTTTTCATTTCTCTCTTCTCATTCATGCCCCAAATTTGGAAGCCAAATTAAAGCGTGGAGGGATAAGATGCAGATTTCTTTTTATTTGTTATACAAAGGACACATGAAGACATTGTGTGCTTAACCAATCTAACTTGTCATAATCAATATAACTGACAGAGCAGTTTACTATGTTAGGAAGTAATAAGCTATGCAATTATAATCATCATCACATTACATATATGCTATAATCAATTAGGGAATCAGTAAGTAAGAGCCAATGAAAAGGTTAATGCCAGTTAGTAGAAAATAGCAAAAGAAGCTTATTATTAACACTGAATTTAAACCAGACATACTGAATGCATGTATCTAGGGGGAAATAAAAGTATAACATACTCAGGCTTAATAAAGTAGTTAAAAAATTATTACCTAGATATTAGTAGATCATGATTGTTTGTTTTGCAAAAATTTTAAGCCATCTACAAAACTGGTTATTTTATAGAACCAAATATATACATATATTTTTTAACATAGAAACCTGACAGAATATGAATTTATGTTCTACAAGCTTTTATCTGTTGAGAATTTTGAGGTCAGAAGACAGAATATCAATTTTGTTTTTCAATTTGATTTTGATTTGGGAGAAAGTCTATAGAGCAAATTGGTTTCCATTCAATAATACATAAACATTGTTTTGCAACACTGACTGCAGTCCTCACAATGTAACTTCCCCATCTGTGCTGACCCTAACCCTTCATCTTTCTTTCCCATCTCTTCCTGCCAGCTTAAGCTTTATCCGTGGGCAAAGCCTGCCCTTTTGATCTTGTAGGGTTGAACATTCTATTATGTGCATACCTCCCTGCTGTTACTGTTCACCTGATAGGCCTGTCTATCTTTGACTGAGAGTTGACCCTGAGGGTGAGTTCAGTTCTAGGCTTGAAGGGTGCCTGAAAAATCATAGTCTCTCTCTACTAGACCAGTAAGCCTGGTCTTTTTTATGATTTTGAGTTTTGCTCCACAGTTTTCTCACACGCTCTCTAGGAGCTCCTATTGTGAACTTTTCAGAGGGCTCAGCAGCGGTAGCCAGGCACCATCTAGTTCTGGTCTCAGGATCTAGGAGGCTGGGGTCCCAGGGGGCCTAAAGAACAGTTCATTGTGACTTTGATTTTCTTCATTATTCTTTGTTCCAGATGAGGAAAGTCCAATAGTTGTACTTAGATGGCTGCTCACCGGCTTTGAAGATCCTAGACACTGCTCCCCAAAGTGGGATGCAGAACATTTTCTTCATGGACCACGTCATGCCAACTGATATTAGTGTCCCCAGAGACTATGGACCTGAACACCCAGGTCCAGAAACTCATCCCCTCAAGGTGTCTGGTTAGGGTTCAAAGTTTAGTTGTTCTTTTTTTAAAGTTTGTATTATGAATTTAGTGAAAGTTTCCAGG
>NW_006408538.1:19390617-19402461 GCF_000296735.1 Chrysochloris asiatica | reverse complement strand
GTAAAGATCTGTTCCCTCTTTTGAGCTACTGCATCCATAGGTGTAGGTCAAGTTCATCAAATTGTATCAGATTACTCTTTTTTCCCCTCTTCTTTCTTCTTCTAGTTGAGCTCTGATCATCCAGCCATTGAAGTTAGGTCAAGTGGGTATTATCTGCAAGTTTGGGTGTTCTTGTGCATATGCCCTCTCTTCTTATCAGCTGGATGCTTCATTTTTCACTCTAGTCCTCTGTGGCTATGTCACTGACTCTGCACCCAGGAGTCCCCAGGTCTTGCCAAACTGCTGGCCAACCAGGTGTCCACCCAAGTTCACAGGAGTCTATCGAATGTGGTTGGACTTAGCTCGTAGCTTCATTGCTGTTTTTCCCTCACTTCCCCTTATCGGTGACCAACGTGGTCACCAATCAGAGCACGTGTCTGTGCACCCACACACTCGTAACTAAACTCCCTCTTGAAACCCTGTAAGCCAGTCACTTCGTGCCTTTATCACCCCCTCATTTTAGGGAGCCAATGTCTAAGTTGCCTGTCCCTATCTATCCTTACACACAGGGTATAGCATTGTTACTTGATTAGAAGTCTCCTTCCCTCTCTGTTGGTAATTTGAGCTACTACATCCTTGAATGTAGGTCAAGCTCATCAAATTGTAGCAATTTACCCTCATTTCCTTTATTAAAAAATTTTTTTTGTATCTTCTAGTTTTGCTTATCAAGCCATTGAGGCTGGGTCAAATGGGTAATGTTTGCAAATTTGGGTGTTCTTGTGCATCTCCCCTCACTTCATATCAGCTGGCTGCTTCACTCTCAGCTCTAGCCCTCTGTGACTATGTCCTTGTCCATGGGCTCAGGTGTCCCCAGGTCTCATCACACTTTGGACCAATCAGCCTTTCCTCTTCTCTCTCTCATCTCCAGGTCAATGGGAGTCTATGGAATGTGGTTGAGCTCAGCCCATTTCTTCAGTGCTGCCTTTCTCCCTCTTCCACTCACCAGCAGACCAATGTGGTCATCAACATGTGTTTCCTTTGAGTTTCAGTCTTAGAGGAGGGAAGTGTCGTCTTCTTGTTACTGTATTTTTAATACTAAAATTTATTATCAATGTAACTTTTTAAATGTCTGAAAACAGTTATATATATTTTCATGTTCGGCAAACTGCAATGTGATAAAAAAGTAGAAGAACAAATGTGACTCAATCCTATATTCACAGTTGTTGTTGTTGATAAGTGCCATCAAGTCAGTTCAGACTCATAGAAACTCTGTATAGGGTGTCCAAGGAGGGGCCTGAGGGTTTGAACTGCCAACCTTGTGGCTATCAGTCCAGTGCGTATCCTGCAGCATCACACCAGGACATGGCAAAACAAACAAGAACCCCCCAAGAAACGATCACAGTTTCCAATAGTTAAGTATTTTGAGGCAGGGATTCCTACTTTTAAATAGTTCTTTCTTTCATGGGATCTTGAATAAAGTATACTTACACCACATGCTCATTATTTTCCTCTATGATGAGGAAGGTTTATATTGCTGATTGTTAAGTTCTATGACATGAAGAACATGCACATGTACTATTTTGTGACTTGACTTGCCTTTAGTACATTTAAATAACAGCTCTATCACAAATTCATATAACATCTTTATCTAAAGAATTCAAATGAGTTTTTATATACTATCCAATCAATCCTCGCGGATTCTTTACATGGTAGGCAATACTGAGTATTCAAGTAAGAAAAGGGTTTCTGTATTCCTCTACTCAGATTAAAAACAACAACAACAAAAACATACATACATACACGTATGTGTATATTATTGGTTGGCGGATCAAACTCCTTAGAAACCCTGAACAGGGTCACCGTGAGTCAGAAGCAACTCGACAGCACACAACAACAACAACAACATACCAAGCTGCTGTACAGAATACAGCAAGGCTCGATAAATCTGACAGTTATAAAAGTCTCAAACTTAGTTCATTCTCTGGCAATTAGTATGGGTTTACATTAAAACCAGTGTTTTGTAATGATCCATTAGAAGATGGATGTTATATAGGTAAAAACAAGGATGCTAACTGTTTTCTTAATTTAGCCAACAGCAACCACATGGAGTTTTTCATCTCAGTAGGATAATGATTCTACCAGGAAAATAGAAACAGGATCTGGAAATTAAAACCAATTATCAATATTTAGTTTTTGAAAAAAATTATACCTTATGCTATCCAAAAAAGAATTTAAAAAAGGAAGATTCAAGCAGTACGTTTATATGAACATGATTTAAATTAATCAGTTTATAACAACGGTTAAGTACAACCTTTTGGAAGTTAATTTGCATAATGAGAATCTACATGTGGTAGGGTTGAAATTATTTAAACAACATTATATTTCACTATTTAGTCTTGCTCCGCCACTGCCTTAGCAGTGAAGACTTATGAAATGTAATGCAGCTAATGAGGTAGCTTTTTAACTGAGCAAACTGACAGGCCCCATATCTGCAGAGGCAGCTTGAAACCGTGCCCAACCTCTTGGCTTCCCAAGAGGCTTTTCAAAATTCAATAAATAACATCTGTAGGCGATGTTGGGTGCAGACCTAGCAGAGTGCGTCATAACACTGTGCTGGCAGAACAAAGAAACCATGACGACTGCCAAGTTTCCATGGCAACTGCTGCGAGGCTCTGAGAGTATAATAGCACATCAATCACTGTCCAAAAGAACTTCATTATCAGCAAGAAAAAACCTTTAGGATCTGTTTAGTGTGCAACTGTGGGTTAACTCACCTCAAAGCCTTGCTCTCTAGCAAAAGTGGCAGCTTCCTGAAATGAAAAAAAGAACAGTTCATTATAAAGTGCTAGGTAATGAAGAAATAATCCATTTTGAAACTTATTCAAATAGTCTTCTTTTTATACAATGATCTCAGTACATCTACATAGTTAAATTTTTATTCTTACACCAGAAAAAGAGAAGATTTCTTTTTCCCTTTGGCATTAAAAAAAAGACAGAATAATGTCAACAGATTTCACAAGTTGGAGCAAAGAAGATAAAAGAACATGTTTTTACTGTAGCTGCCATAGTGAGTTGAGGTGTTCTGACCCTAGCAAAGGAAGACAATCATTTTATATTAAAACACTGCCTCTCAGAAAGCTCTTCTCTAGAGAAGAATGCCTGCTAATCAATGTGACCCCTATAATGAAATTTATTCAGGCAAGGATTGTTATTACATATATTAGGTGAAAAGATGGTGGGAAGCTGGAGATTTTCATGGAATTAAAGTATCACAGATTATATGCTGGTCACAGGATTAAAGGGTGACTTTATAATGGAAGGATCAAACTGTCATCACCTTAACCCAGTGATGGATTTTACTGCTCACATGGCTAACAGTGGGACCCCCAGATAGTGTGTGCCTTCCATTATGATGCAATGTGAAGTACATGGCATCACCCAAAAAGCATTCTGGTCCAACATTTTAAACATAGGTATTCAAGTCTTTAATTCAATAAAAGGAACCCTGGTGGTGCTGTGCATTAGGCATTGAGCTGCTAACCCATCAGTGGCTCTGGGAGAAAGATGAGATTGTCTCACCCCATAGAGATGTACAGTCTCATATACAGGGTCACTCTGAGTTGAGATTGGCTTAATGGCAATGGGTTTTTTGGTTTAGTTCAATAACACGCAGTCTACAGGAAACATAAGGGAAAGGGGGCTGACTTAAATGTTAGATTAAGCAAACAGTTGGCCAAATCCTAAAGTAAGATATTCTACAGAACAACTACGCTGGTCTCTTCAATATGTCAAAGTTATGATAAATGAGGGGAGAAGAAAATGACCAAAAGCAATGGCGGGACCTTTAATTGAACCCTGTTTTGAACACACCAGTTATATAAAAGACATTTTGGGGAACGACTAGAGAAATTTCAATATGAAATGGGAGTCAGATAATATTGAGAAATGATCAGTTTTGTTAGGAATGACAAGAAAAATGTTCTTTTTTTTTTAGGGATAAAATATATGTGCAATTTCTAATACTTCAGCAGTTCAATCAATCAATCAACTGAAACAAAATTGACAAAATGTTAACAATTGTTAAATCTGGATGTTTATGGTATATGAAGGTTCAGTAGTTCAATTATTTTGTATGTTTCAAAAAATTTCATAATGAACTGTCAAAAATAAACCCTACAAAACTGAAAAGCATTTTTTCTTTAATACGATGAGAGGCTACTAAAAACTGAACATTAAAATGAATATACTGTCTAAAAATGATTTAATATACTAAGTTAAAAAATCTTAAGGGTACAATCTCATAAACATGATTACATATGCTAAAGTTCTTACAACAGACTGTCAAATGTATTATCTATATAACCAAATCTTTTTGCTCTTTCTATATTTTATTTTGAAGAGTTACAGACCTCCCTATTGAAAATGAGAAAAAAAAAAAAAAATTCAGGCAACTATCAGGAACCTCAATATCTTAAGTTACATTCCTTCAAAACTATCTTTGACGAGAGATATTAATAGAAAGATGGGATCGGAGCCTGAGTAGTGAGCAGGTTCAACTCAATGAACTCGACTGCTGTACCACGCCATGTGAGGCAGAAAGTTCCGTGTCTCCAGAACAAATTTGGGTACCAAATACATGTTAGGGTAAACAGCGGGGGGAAATGTATGCATGCATTATGGGCCAATATATTCATATAGATTCAGAAAACCATTCTGAGATTTTTGGAAAGGTCAAAATGATAATTATAGCTAACTACTGAAGTTAACAGAAAATGATAAGCTGAAAATTCAACTCCTTAAGTTGATACCTAGAGAAACCTAAGGCTGGTCAGGCTCCCCTTAGTTGATGTAGACCAAACACTCACACACACACACACACACACACAGATCTTCACAACTGGCACAAGCAAGTTTAACCTCTTTGACAATTTACTTACATTATTACAACAGAATTTTGTACATCACATATTTAATACTACTTGTTAGCCCAAATATCAAGAAAAAGGATAAGTTTCCAAAGATATCACCTGTAGTGGTTTTGAAGCTGTCATATAATTAATATAGCTAATTCGAATATGAAAAAGACAGTTGGAAAGCTGTGCTAAAAGTACTTATTTATAAGAAATTTCATCTGAGGCATGAAAGAACCCTAAAAGACCATAAGACAAAACTTAAAATGAAGAATCTGTCGGAGTAAAATTGCACTAAAATATTAAGACACAAAATTTACATATGACATTTAAATTACTTTTTGCTTTCCAGTTTTGCTCACACAAATGTACTAAGAAGTTAACTGAGATCTCCTATGGTAAAGTAAAACTGACTAATTTCAAGAAGACACAAATCTTACACATATATGTCAACTCAATGTTTCTTATGGAAGTTGAGCACCAGGATACTTCTACATTTGTAAATGATTCCGAGGACCAACATATTTCTGGCTAAGGAAGGGCGTGCTTAAGAGAAGTCACTAATTTTCTATCACAGTGGGCCCTTGCACATGTGTGAAGAGCTGTACCCTAGCACTAGGAAAGTTAAGCACTTGCTCTGTGGCTTAAAAAGATCTTATCTCCTAACTTCCTCCTACCTTCCTTTGATCTTGGGCTGGTGCCCCACTCACTTCATTAAAAAGGCAGCTGGCTCACATCATTTGTAGACTTCTGCACAACTAACCTCTGATCTGAGGGTGTTTGTAGATACAATGATGGAACAACATTTATTTTTCCCCTCTCAGCAAAACAAACAAACAAAAAAAAACCCATAGGGGAACAGTTTGACCTAGGAAGAATTTTAAGCAGAATTTGAGTCCTAACAGCATAGAGGAAGAGAAAGCAAGGGCATTAATTAGGTTAGAAAGAGGGGAAGAAACAATGGTGTCAATGGTGGGCAGAAGAGTAAGAGAGCTTCCAAGTATCAACTGTAATTCCAAGTGAACTGATCACACGAAATTGAAAGGGACTTTTTAGTGTGCCTTCACAGTAGAAGTGAGAAAAGAAAACAAGCAAATCTCCATCTGTGCTGCCCCAGGGCGCCTCGTACTGAGTTTCACAAATCTAATGAAGCAGTCAGGTTAAAATCCCAACTCAGAGTGGATGTGGCATGTGGAGAATAGCTAAGGTTAGAAGAGAGAAGAAGGGCGGTTCCTAATGCAGGTGATTATCCATGTGATAATCATTATATTTACAGGCTTTCCATTTTGGATCTGACATCAAAAATCACAAAGGAGGAGGGGATTAAGGAAATAAACAACCGACTCAGAGGCTTTACACGGCTCCCCTGAGAGTGAAGCACTTTCCATTCATGCATGACAAGCAACAAAAGCAAAACCAAACAGGCCAGGAAAGAGTATTTCTGGGAAAGCTGAATTTCACATTAACACTTCTTTCCATTTTGATAACTTTCACTCTTATTCAGTTTCTCAGACAGGTCACATTTTCAGAATCAGTTCCCATTGTCGCTTTTGCCATAACACAGTATCATTTTGGGTTTACAATGAATGATACACACATAATATGTCTTTTGCAACCACGGAGTCATTTTTTCCTTCCTGGAATTGGGTGTTGTGAATAAAATGATATATAATTAAAGTCTTAGACTCTCATCTATGCCGTGCCATTTAGGTCTTAGTGTAGGCTCAGGCTTACTGCTTCACCAACTAGGCTAAAAGGTGCTGGCGAAACAACAACCCGCTATGGCTTTTGATTAGAAGGTAAAGAAAAAAAGGCTGAAAATTCATGGCTAATGAAAACTATGCAATACTTACATTAAGAGCTATTTAGAGAGATTAGAAAACCACTATTAAAAAGCAAGCCACTGAGATTAGCAATCCTCAGATAATACAGGAAAGGGAAGGGAAACTCCTTATGCATGTTTGTGCATAAAAAAGACAACTATTTCCTTTATAGTCAACTGAGGAGACAATTATTTCCTCTACATTTGTCTGATAACACCAAGCTCTTATTCATAAAATAGTATGATCTATTATCAATATCACACTAAAACCACAATCCATATTCTTACTCCAGGTCTAATTCTTTATAATGTATTAACACAGAACTACAATTGATTTCTGTATCTTGACCTTGAATCCCGAGACTGCCAAATTCACATTCACTTATTAGTTGTAGCGGCTTTTTTTGGATATTCTTTCAGATTTTCTACATAGATGATTATGTCTTCTGTGAATAAGGATAACTTTCTACATTTTGATTAGTCATGCCACAAAGTTATTTTGAGAAGTGAGTAAATGCCTAACTTTAGAGAGATCTGTAATGTATGAGTACTGACATTAGTAACAGCTCATCATCCTTAACCTCCACTTCCTGCTCTGGACTTCTAGACACTGAACCCATCAGAAGTATTATCTGCCTGCTTACGTGATATCACCCTGCTTTTTGATCTAAGACATGAGGGGCTCTATATGCAGGCAAAAACTGCAAATATTGAAACAAAATGGGAGAAGGTCCAACATGGGACCAAAGAAAGGTAATTTCTGACTACCCATAAAGAGATTTGCATCCATTCAAAGCAAGGAAGAATCACAAGATCCTAGAAGTATGATAATGCAAGCTCATGGTCCCCCATTCAAGCCTTAGTAGTCCAGAGCTTTGGGAGAAGCCAAGGGAAAATGGAGCCACCAATCAGATAACGTGATCCTTGACCAATTCTATTTTCTTATTATTCTGTTTGCTCATTTCTCCATCAGTTGAGAATACAACTGTGTCTCTCCAAAGCGAGTGTTAGCTTGGCTAGATTCCAAGTATTGTGTGATTATCCTCTATTCTGTGATATGTTGTAAATCCTAACCTCTGCCTGATGTTCATGAGGAAAGATTTGGTTTTGCTTTTTTATGTTGGGAAAAATCACCCCTACGTATTAAAGTCACAACAGTGATCCAATATACATAAAGGGAGATTTCCTGGGGTGTGTCCTGCATCACCTCTTATCTTACAAGAGATATTAAGGGGAGAGAAGCCAAGCAGAGGGGGAGGGACCTGACAATCCCTCAGAAAGAAGAGCTAGGAGTAGTAAGTCCTCAGGATAGTTTAAAGAAAAAGTTCCGGATTATTCTCAATACATTCAATGGTCTGTCCTAACTGTAGAATATGTATGTAGCGGACAGTCTCCAAAATGGCTTCCAATGATCCTGGTACTCAAACACTTATGCAATCTCTGTCCTTAACTATGGCTGGACCTAGCAGTTGCTTCTAACAAATATAATATGGCAAAGTGATAGGCTGGCTTATTGATTCTCTCTTGTACACGAACTTGTTCTCTCCTCTCCCTTTCTCTGAGCCCTTGCACTAAGGGAACAGAAGTCACCGTGTTGTAAGTACCCCAATAACCAGAGAGAATATGAGACTAGCCAGTAGCCTCAAGAATGGGCTGGAAGTGGTTTCTCCCCAAGTTTAGAAGTGAAATGACTACAGCTCTGGCTGGCATTTTTATAACAGCATTCTATGGGACCAGAGTCAGAGGAACCAAACTAAGCTGTGCCTGGATTCTGTATCTAAAGAGGTAACTATATTTGTTGTTTGGAGTCTCTAAGTTTTGAGGTAATTTGTTTACAGCAATTACCCCATACAGTATGTTACTTAGGCTTGGAGAAGTAATGAAAGCTTTTCGCTTATCAATAGGCAATGGGATGGATTGTTGCAGGTATAGAAGACAAAGAGATTAAAAGGCAATATTTTTACTGGTCAGTGGTAAGCACTTACCTACCTTATAACATTTACTCCTCACAAGGAGTCCTGATGTACCACTGTAGGGTAACACTGGTAATCTACAAGGCCAGCAGTTCAAACCCAACCAGTCGCTCTCTGAAACCCTATACAACAGTGTCACTCTGAGCCGGAACTGACTCTGCAGCACACAGCTCCTCAACATTTTCTGGATAAATAAACCATCATTATTTCCATTTTATACACGAGGAACTTAAACCTTAAAGAGGTTAAAAAAACATGGTCAAATTCAGATCATCCATCATTTACACTGTTATTTTTTAATAAATGCTGTCGAATGGTTCCACCCATAGCTGCCCTGCATAGGGTATTCAAGGAGTGGCTGGTGGGTTTGAACTAGAGGACTTGCAGTGTGCAGTCCAGCGCTCTTTCTACAGTGTTACATAAAGACTCTGGAGTTAAAAGCACTGGACTGCAAAGTTGATTTGAACAGTAAGATCAGTGTTTCAAGCTCACCAACTAGTTGCTCCTTGGAAACCCTATACAGGTTCGCTATGAGTCGGAACTGACTTGAAGGCATACAACAACAACACATGGACCCCACATTTACATTATGTTAATAAAAACTTCAAACCAAGTTTATCAAAAGATCAATCACAGGGTGAGAAAGTTCTGAAAGAACCATTTGGATATATGCCATTTAAATTGTTTTGTACAGTTGATGATGGCTAGCCACTTCTTCATCACAGACTAATTAACTGGGAGTTAATATTCTTTGTACAGAATTTATTTATGTTTTTGCATTGTTTGGTTTCAGTTTACAATGTCTTTCTTTTTTTTCTGAAGCAATGGTTAACTTAAATGAGATTGTGGTAAAATGTCAAATAGTGCTAGAATCCTTTGGTGTGAAAAATACTGAGTCAAGGTCTAACACCTTTATATGGTCTGCAACAGCTGCCGCAGCGAGGTACCTCAAGGCATGCTGACATTTAGTGATAAAAAACTATCTGTTGTTTCTTTTTATAGCATACATTGTAACATAAAGATTCCCGGTGTGGAACTGTAGGATAAGCTCGGGACTGCTAACCACAAGGTTGGCAGTTCAAACACACCAGGGCCGGAAACCCTGTACAGGGACCCTAACAACAACATCATGTTGCTTATGCCTCTAAACATTTCCTTATACAGCTCTTCATCTTCTTTATGCTACCTACAAAATCATTTACATACTTCCCTGTGTGGTTGTTGCTGGTGTTAAGTGCTGTTGAGTCAGTTTCAACTCAGACACCCTGTTCAGGATTCCCAATGAGTGTCTGGTGGGCTTGATCCGCCAAGTTTTTGGTTAGCAGTCCAGTGTTTATCCTAACGCGCCATACTCCTATGCTCCCTTTTGAGACTGCATCAATATTAAAGTATTTTAAGTTTTATTGTATTTCTGAGGAAGAAGAGTTTTAATTTGTAAATAAAGAAAGTGAAGAGTAGAGAAAATCTGTAAATAAAATATGAACCTAGAAACTGCTTTTGAAAATAGATTCTATTCACAAAAAATATCTATACTCAGTTTTTCCAAGGAATTTACAACGTTTTCAAGATTTTCAATGTGTGCCCTGACATTTATTACCATATGCATTCTAAGGAATGCTGGATGGAAATATTATTTAACATTTATTGAGTGCCAAAGACTGCGTGGGGCCATGTAGAGGCATAAACACAATCATGGCCCCTAGCCAATAGGCTCATAATAGACATTAGATTGACAGCATATAAGTCATTCGTCAATAAATATGACTGGAAAAAACATAAGGCAGTCAAAAGACAAACTAAAGGGGATTAAAAAAAAGAATCAAGTTTAGTTTGTAACAGATTTAACCCTTCCACAAAGTAATTTATTAGCTGACCTGTCTACTCTAACAAGGAGGTCATTCATTTTCACCTTTAAACAAATTTAAGGATTGTACCTAAAGGAAAACAAAGGAAAATTGCTTTAAATTTTAAAACAAAATTTAAAATTGATTACCTATATAGGGTAACTTCTAGAACACAAGCTTTTAAGGAATGAAGAGGAATGATAGCATAAGAAAAGTCTCAGGGTACTAGACTCCTTACTGCTAATTTTATTTCCATTTTTAATGAGATAAGGTATATTTGGCATAGAAGAGATACTCAATAAATGTCAACTCTTTTATCTTATTTGATCCCCACTTTATAAACAAATCCTGTAACACACGCATTATTATTATTTCCATTTCAGTTGATGATCCAAAGTTGTAGAAAGATTAGAGAATGCTCAAGACCATGAAAGATGAGCACTGGATTGTGAACCACAAGGTCGGAGGTTCAAGCCTACTAGCTGCTCCTCATAAACCCTATACAGGGTCGCTATGAATCAGAACTGATTCAATGGCACTTAACAACAGAACCATATAGCATGTAAGAAGAATAACTGGCATTTGGATACGAGAACTCTGATGCGGCTGAATGCTTTCAGCTTCTACAGGTCCAGAAAAAGTCGACTTTACTTTTCATTTTAGAAGGGATTTCACAACATACAGAATTTGGGTTGGCAGTTTTTTATTTCATTTTTTCATTCAAGAGTTAAAAAAAAATATTGCTCCAAGATCTAGCTTGCCCGTTTCCAATGAGAAGAATTGTTACACTTATATTTCTCTATATAAATGTATCTTTTTACTTTTAAATCTGACTGCTTTTAAAAATATTTGTTTCTTTTTCATCAACTTAAAACAACTTAATTATGATACATCTTGATGTAAGTCCCTCCCCAGACACCCCCCGGCCCTCTCACTCCTGCTTTGTTTCTTCTGCTTGTGGTTGGTTCAGCTTTTGGGATTTGCGGGTTTACTCTTTTCATCAAATTTCATCCACATATTTGACCAGTATTGCTTCAAATACTTTTTTGTCCTCCTTTTTCCCTCTGGAGCTCCAAATATGGGTATGAGGCCACTAGAAATTGATCCACAATTCATTGATAAGTCATGTACTGTTATTCCAGTATTTTTTTAAAAAATTATCTTACTACTTCATTTTGAATAGCTTATATTGCCATACCGTCAAGATTTTCTTTTTCTTTTACGGTGTCTGCACGCATCCAAGTACGTTTCATCTCAAACATATTATTTTTCATCTCTAAAATTCAGTCTTTTTAAATATAAAAAAAAGGTCATTT
>NW_006408538.1:19380093-19390199 GCF_000296735.1 Chrysochloris asiatica | reverse complement strand
TTTTCGGCCCACAGTCCCTTTCCCTCTCTGGGTCCAAAGTCCCCAGCCGCTTCATCACTCCACGTTGTCGTCTCTGTCTCTATCTGAGACATCTCTGTTTCTCTGGGTAGGGTCTTCTTTATATATTTTTGAGGTTTGCTCTGAAATTCACTTAGGTTGCTTGGAAATAGACCCTTTCCAGGTTGATTTTTAAGCTTTGGCATAGTTGTTGCTAGGTACCTTTGAGTCATTTGTGATTTACAGTGACCCTATCTATACACAACAGAACAAAACACAATTGTGATGTTTGACTCTGTTGTTGCAGCCACTGTGTCAATCCATCTTGTTGGAAGTCTTCCTCTTTTTCACTGACCCTCCAATTTTCTAAGCATCATGTCCTTCTCCAGGGACTGGTCCTTCCTGATAACATGTCCAATGTATGAGAGACAAAGTCTTGCCATCATCTGAGCCTCAAAGAAGTATTCTGACTACACTTCTTATAAGTCAGATTTGTTGTTTTTTTCTGGCAGTCCATGGTGCTTTCAATATTCTTCCCCAGAATCATGACTCAGATGTCTTAATTCTTCTATCATCTTTCTTGTTCATTGTCCCAACTTTTACATGCATAAGAAGCAAATGAAAATGCCATGGCTTGGGTCAGGTGCACTACAGTCCTCAAGGTGACCTCTTTGCTCTTTAACACTTGGTTGTTGTTATTGTTAAGTGCCATTGAGTCCATTCCAACTCATAGCAATCCTGTATGGGGTTTCCGAGGAGCAGCTGGTGAGTTTGCACTGTTGACCTTGTAGCTCAAACCAACCTTGTGGTCCACAGCATTATACACGGACTCTATTTAAAAGAGGTCTTTTCAGCAAATGTTTCTAATGCAATATGCTTTTTGATTTCCTGATTGCTGTTTCCATGAGTGTTGATTGTGGATCCAAGCAAAACGAAGTCTTTGAAAAGTCAATATTTTCTCTACTTATTATATTTATTGGTCCAATTGTGGGGATTTTTGTTTACTTTGAGGTGCGATCTATACTGAACGGTCTGGTCTTTGATCTTCAACTATAAGTCCTTTAAGTCCTCTTCAATTCCAGCAAGCAAGGTTGTATCATCTGTATAGTACATGTTGCTAAAGAATCTCATGCCACATTCTTCTTCATATAGTCCAGCTTCTTAGATTATTTGCTAGACATACAGACTGACAAAGTATGGGGAAAGGATATAATCCTGGCATACATCTTTCCTGATGATTAACGATTCAGTATCCATTTCTTCTGTTCGAATGACTGTCTTTTGCTCTATGTACAGGTTCTTCATGAGCACAATGAAATGTTCTGGAATTCTCATTCTTTGCAATGTTATGCAAAGTTTGTTATGATTCACACAGTCCAATGCCTTTGAATGGTCAATAAAGCACAAATAAACATCTTTCTGGTATTCTCTGACATCAGCAACAGTGTTCCTTGTTCTACATCCTCTTGTGAATACAGCTTGAATTTCTGGCACTTCCCTGTCGATGTACTTCTGCAACCATATTTGAATTATCTTCAGCAAAATTTTACTTACATGTAATATTAGAGATATTGTGCGATGATTTCCACATTCCATTGGATCACCTTTCTTTGGAATAGGTCCAAATATGGATCTCTTCCAATTGGTTGGTCAGGTAGCTGCTTCCCTTCTTGGTGCAAAGTAAGCACCTCCAGCGTGCCATCAGTTTATTGAAACAATTCAATTAGTTCTATGAATTTTTGGAGTCTTGTTTTATGCCAATTCCTTCAGTGAAGCTTGGATTTCTCCCTTCAATAGAATCAGGTCTTGATCATATGGAACCTTTAGAAAAGGCTTAACATTGACCGATTCTTTTTGGTATAGTGATTCTGTGTACTCCATCCAGCTTTTGATGCTTCCTGCATTATTTAAGATTTTGCCCATAGAATTGTAATCTGAGGCTTGAATTTTTTCCTTTAGTTCTTTTAGATTGAAAAATGCTGACCATGTTCTTCCCTTTTGGTTTTCTAACTCCAGGTCTTTGCATTTTATTATAATACCCAACTCTCTCTTTTCTAGCTGCCCTTTGAAATTTCCTGGTCAGCTCTTTTAATTCATCATTGCTTCTAGTTACAAGTTTCAAAATCTCTTCTAACATTCACTTTGGTCTGTCTTTCTTTCCTGTCTTTTAAATAACCTTTTGCTTTCTTCATATATGATGCTCTTGATGTCATCCCACAATTATAGGAGGAAAAGTTGATAAATGAGCTTTTTTGTTGTTCTGTGCTGTTGGAGAGCTTTGTTAGGTGGAATGAAAGCAGCCTGTAAACCGCAAGGTCAGCAGTTCGAAACTACCAGCTGTTCCACGGGAGAAAGATGAGGCTTTCTGCTCCTGTCAAGATTTACAGCCTTGGAAACTCTGTACAGGGTCGCTCTGAGTCGGAACCGACTCCACGGCACATAACCACCACCACCACTGATCTGGTGTGATGCTGTAGGATAACTGCAAGGCTGAATACCCCGTACAGGGTCACTAGGAGTCAGAATCAACTTGATGACATTTTAACAACAATCACAACAACAACTCAACTAGATACTCCATTAATTAGAACCTTGCCCACTCTGGCTACTAGAGACATGAAGTAGTTTCAGTTTTCTGTGGGTTTGGGGCATACTCTGCCCCTTTCAGGTACTTTCTCCTTAGCCTGGGGTAGTTTCCTCACATGCATATGACAACCACTGTTCAGCTGAAAACTCAAGGAAAACCCTCTGGAGATCTCCAGTGTATACGATTTCCGGTATTCTGAAGTACTGGAAGGAGCCCTGGTGGTGCTATTGTGTAAGCATTGGACTACTAAGCACAGGGCATCAGTCCAAACCCACCAGCGGCTCAACAGGAGAAGGATGAGGCTGTCTGTTCTCAGACAGATTTACAGTCTCTGAAACACTACACACAGTCACTAGGAGTCAGAATCCACTTGATGGGAATGGGTTTGGGTGGCTTTAGACCTAGTGTAGATTCTAGCCATCTTGTTGTTGTTGTTGTTAGGTGCCATCAAGTCAGTACCAACTCATAGTTACTTTATGCACAGCAGAACGAAACACTGCCCGATCCTGGGCCAACCTCATGATTGTTGCCACACTTGAGTTCATTGATGCTGCCACTTTGCCAATCCATCTTGCTGGGGGGTCTTCCTCTTTTTCTCTGACCCTCCACACCTTACCAAACATGATATCCTTCTCCAGTGACTGGCCCCTCCTGACAATATGTCCAAAGTGTGAGAGATGAAGTTTGGCCATCCTGGCCTCCAAGGAGCACTCTGCCTGCACTTCTTCCAACACAGATCTGTTGGTGCTTTTGGCAATTCTTGGCACTTTCAATATTCTCCTCCAACACCATAACTCAAAAGCATCAATTCTTCTACGGTTTTTCTTATTCACTGTGCAGCTTTCACATGCATATGAGGTTACTGAAAATACCATGGCTTGGGTCAGGCGCACCTTAGTCCTCAAGCTGACATCTTTGCTCTTCAACACTTTAAAATGGTCTTGTGCAGTAGATTTTTGCTTTCTTGACTGCTGTTTCTGTGAGTGTTGATAGTGGATCCAAGAAGAATGAAGTCCTTGACAACTTCAATCTTTTCTCCGCTGATAAGAATGTTGTTTATTGGTCCAGTGCTGAAGAGTTTTGTTTTCTTGACATTGAGATGCAATCCATACTGAAGACTGTGCTCTTTGATCTTCATAAATAAATATTTTAAGTCTTCTTCACTTTCAGCAAGGAAGGTTGTATCATCTGTATATGGCAGGTTGTTAATGAGTCTTCCCCCCAATCCTGATGCCACGTTTTTCTTCATATAACCCAGCTTCTTGGATGATTTGCTCAGCATACAGGTTGAATAAATATGGTGAAAGAATACAACCCTGTTGCACACCTTTCTTAATTTTAAACCATTCAGTGTTCCCATGTTCTGTTTGAACAACTGCCTTCTGGTCCAGGTACAGATCCCTCATGAGCACAATTAAGTATTCCGGAATACTCATACTTCGTAATGTTGTCCATAGCTTGTCATGATCCACACAATCGAAAGCCTTTGCATAGTCAATAAAGCACAATTCCTCATGAGCACAGTAAGTGTTCAGGAATACTCACACTTCACAATGTTGTCCATTTGCCATCTTGGCCTACCTCAAATTCTGCCTCCTCAATTCAGTTACACCACTGGCTTGTATTTAAGATCCCCTTTCCCATTCTGGAGTCTAGAAATTCTGTCCAGGCAGGAATACTCCTATTTTTTTGCGTTCTCTCAGCAATCACTGCCCTGTCTTGCCTATTGTCCAATGTCTGAAATGGCTGTTTGATATATTTTGTCTAGTCTTTTCATTGCTTAAGGTGGGAAAATAAACCTGATCGTCGTTATTGTAAGGATAGATCTTACAGAAATCACAACTTTCCATGTATTTGTTTAAAAAGTTTATCTACCAGGTCAAATACATACAGATTAACAGATGACTTAAGAATCTATCATTCCTTTACTTACCATAAGCATTCTAGTTTACCACCCGTTCACATTTGAAACACTGCAAAGAATAACAACGCAGTCTTGAGCCCGCCTTTACATTCCACGTTACTATTGTTTTCTTACTCTTCTAGACTAGAAAGATCCAGGTAACTAACACAATCTGCTCCCTCATCCCATGCCTTCTTTTCCAATTAACAGAAGGCTCTACCACAATGGAGGGCCAATACAGTATGCAAGGGGTATAGCCTACAGGACAAACGCAGTCCACTACTTACTTTTATAAGTTTCACTGGAACACAGCAATACTGACCAATTTATATATTGTCTCTGACTGTTTTCATGGTACCATAGCAAAGTTGAGTATTTCAACGGATGTTTTATGTAAAGATCTGGAGCTTTATAGAAAACATTTGCCAATCCCTGCTTTTATTTTAAAAGCAGACTTATATTTTCTTCTTATTAAGTTACCAGTAAAGAACTAAAGGTTATGGAAATTGGATTCTAGCTTGTTAGTCCTAACATAAGTAAAACGTAATATATCTTTTAAAAATACAATTTGTTTTACTTTTTGGTATTGAGAATATACAAAACAGTATCATATACCAACTCAGCAATTTTTACATGCATAATACAGTGACATTGATGACATTCTTTGAGTTGCTCTAACATTTCATCCTCCTTTTTAAGACGTTCCTCCATTAAAAGAAAGGGCCCCTTGGGTTTCCCTATCAAATCTTTTGAAATGCTGTTGTCCATTTGATACCATATAGATAGATCAGCACTGGACTGAGAACCACAATGTTGGCAGTTCAAACTCACCAACCATTCCTCAGAAACCCTATACAGGGTCACTATGAGTTGGAAACGATTCGACAGCAGTTCACATCAACAACAACTGCAAGAGAGAGCTTAAAAGAGCACAATGCTCAAAACAGACATTGCTAGTTAAGCTAAATTGTTGTTTGGTTGTAAGAAGACTTCCAGGGATATTTTTGGTTCAAGGTTTAAAGATGACGTCAGGACAATAATTTCTGGAGATCACAAGAAGTTGAAGCTCTGTTCTGCATTTCCCTCCTTTGATCAGGATTCATCTATATAATCTTTGATCAACATGTTCAGTAATGGTAGCCAGGTATCATTCAGTTCTTCTGGTCTCATGGCAAAAAGGGGCAGTTTTTCTGTTTTTAAAGTTTTTATTGTGATTTGAGTAAACGTTTACAGGACAGATCACGAGTTTTACATTACACAATTCATACACTTTGTTTCATTACAAAGATTATAATCCCATCTGTGTATCATCAGTTAACAGTATTTCTCTGTATTCATTTTAACTCTTTTAATTTTATTATTATTATTTTTAAACACTCACGCATATATAATAATTTACACCACCAAAGGCACATTCTGCAAGCCAGCTTCCTATCCACCAGCTCTCAGTCCCTCTCTTCCCATGATTCTAGAGTCCTCAGCTGCTCCCTCTCTCCATCTCTGGTGTTGCTGCTTCTCTGGATAGGGTCCCGCATTCTACTTGTGCTCTTCTCCCTTGATGGTCCTAGGGTCCTCGGTTTCTGCACTGTAAGAATAACTACGTTCCCGTTTTTGTTACAAAACTTCTACAATTGTGACAGTCTCAATGAGTCATGACAACAATTACTCACTATTGAATCATAAGATTCTTATCGCCATCTCTTTTCACCAGACAAAAGTGGCAGTTTTTCAAGGAGGCATTTCCTCTTTCTGGCTCAGGCAAATAGAGATCAACTGTGCCTGGGTGCTTGGAAGTTTTTAAGACCTCAGGCTCCACACAATGAGCTGGGAAGTCGAACAAAAGCACCAAATATGATATTATGTCAACGAATTGGGGTGATCCCTAAACCATGATTCTAAACCTTCAAAGCAATAAACCAGAACCCAAGAGGTTTTTGGGTGTACATAAGCAATTTCAGCAGCTACTCTTTGTGTGTGTGTGGTGGCTGTTATCACATAAATTCTTCAAATTCAATTTTTTTCAAACTGTCTTTTGTATCTTCCAATCCCACTGATTAACAGTTGAAAAAGGAGACTTCACTAATGTCTTAAATTGCATATATTAAAAAAATAAAGACATTTTATTGTGTTTTTGTTGATAAGGTATACAAAGCAGGTTTTTTCTGTTGTTAAGTGCCATAGAGTAGGTTCCAACCCACAGAGACCTTGTAAAAGGTTCCCCAGGAGTGGCTGGTGAGTTTGAACCGCTGACTTTGCGGTCCAGTGCTTTATCATACAGTGTTACAATTTCTGAACAGGTTGTTCATTGCCACTGGTTACATTCTTCATACCTCTTTCTGTAGGTTTTCAATTGTTTCCAGTGCTGAATCTATCTTACTTGATTGTTCCTGTAGCACTTTCCTGACTTCTTCCTTATTTTTCTCAACTCCATTGTTTAGTGTTTTGATACATTTTATAATCATTTTTCTGAATTCCTTCTCAGGCATTTCCAAAGCCTGCCCATCTTCCAGTATGGAGTGTAGGTCTACTTCCAGCTCATTTGCCTCAGTCACTTTATTTTGATTCTGGACATGTGCTGATATGGTCATCTGCTTCTGTTTTTTGGGCATCTTCAGTAGTTATCTGTGGCCTTAATACTTAGATGGGTGTGTATTTTGGTACTTTTTATGCTTTCTGAATTCCTCCAGGTAGATGTGATCAGGAAATGGGCTTCCCTTTTTACTCGTCTTCCTAAGAAATTTCAAGATGCCACTGTTGGTTGATGTAACATAACTCAGTATTTAATTTTCAGCCTTGTTAAGTGTCATCGAGTTGATTCCGACCCATAGCAACCCTGTATAAGGTTTCCGAGGAGCAGCTGGTGAGCTTGAACCACCGACCTAGCAGTTCAAACGACTTTGCAGCGAATTAACCCACAGCACCACACCAGATCTCCCAGATTATACATTCTTAAAACAGAAATTATTTCATTTTGTGTCCTCATAGCATCATATATTGCTCTGCACACAAGAGATAATAAATCCTTATCAATTTGCCAAATGATAAAGTACTTACTTACATTAAGCAAGGAAAAAAAGAGAAATTTCAAGTTCCCTTGCATTAGATTTACTTCTGATTTTGGGAATCAGAGCTGACTGACGTTAGTGCTTTGTGTAGTCCTCTATTATAATATATCTTTTACTGTTATTGTTAAGTGTTGTTGAGTCACTTCCTATTCATAGTGACTCTCTGTAGGGTTTCTAAGAAGTGGCCAGTGGGTTTGAACCATCGACCTTATGGTTCAAACTAACCTTGTGATCGAGTGCTTATCCTATAGTGTCCCACCAGGACTCCTGCAATATTTCTTACATTATAATTTATTTACAGAAACTCTTTTTTCCACTGGTTTATGAATTTCTTGAGAACAAAGAGTGCCAAGAATGATATAAGAGTTAGCTGAAAACATGGACAATTGCTGGTCTGATGTGCTCCTTGAGGATTCTATGCAATTCCTATCTTGCGCTACACCTGTAGTTGTCCTGCTTTGGACCAGAAGTTATCCTAAAGGACTGTGGCATTTATCTTACATGTAAGCATCACACAAATAACTAGGGAAATAGTTTTTCCTGAATGAATATTTTACTCTGAATATTTATTTTCAAAGATGCATACTATGCAGCTATCTGGCAGCTAGACACTAGCTATCCAAGAGGACAAAGAGCACAGTAACAAGAAAAAGTGCCAAAAGTTTGTTAGAGAAGTTATGACGATAGAAAAAACAAACAAAATGACTAAACAAAACCCTTAAAACATACCTTATATACAGATGAAATAACAAGAAAAACAATCCAGATTTAGTCTGAGGACTTGGTAAGTTATCAACAAAGAGCCATTTCATGACAAGCTACTATTTTAATTTGCTGACATGCAATATCATTAGAAAATTTACACCATGTGGGATAGAAGCGTTAAGGTTAAGTGAAATTACAACTAGCAATAACCCACGGTGCTATACTTATACCCCTTTAAAATGATACATTTCTTTGCTCAAGGAAATAATATGTCCATCTTAATATATGTCATTTTTGACTGCATCATTATAGATACTACCTTATGCTTAGTTCAAGATATACTGCAAATTTATTTTTTTTGTGTGTGTATTTTTTATTTCAAAAGAAGACCACGAGTCAAGGTCTGCTTCAGGTAAGTGAACCTACTGGAAATAGAAGCTAATAGTGTTTATGGTAACAATCTTAAAAAGCTTTGTAAGAGGAATGATCTAAGCTACATCTCTAGTGAACATGAACTGTACTCCACAAACATATCCAAAGTCAATTCTAGGTTACTCAGAGCATGTTAGAGATGGTTTAGAGACAACAGGGACCTGAGATATGTTCACCAGTCTAATATAGCCTCGTAATTCGGCAGTGTGAGACCAACAGTATCAGGCCTGAAGGAAAGGAGCCTGCATTTAGGACTTGGTTCCTATAAGGGAGGGACCCATGGTTCAGCTCCACTTCAAACAGATTAAGTGACTGTAACTATAGCATGTTTAATGAACTAGGACAACCAATAGTTAGCGGTGGCTTTGCTATTACAGAGATAATGAGCTATTGGTGACTCCTCTTTTTTCCTTTCCTGTCTTCACATTTATTCTCTGCCAATCAGTTGTTGTGTCGTTTAGTGCTGTCGAGTCGGTTTCGACCCATAGCGATCCAGAACAGGATTTCCGAGGCTGTAAATCTTTACGGGAGCAGAAAGCCTCATCTTTCTCCTCAGAACAGCTGGTAGTTTCGAAATGCGGACCTTAAGGTTTTGCAGCCTGACTCGTAACCACTACGCTGCCAATCAGTAGGTAATGGTAATTTTATTTTTCTTCTCCTGAAAGGATGATAAGGAATGTTAGGAGGCTCAAGAATGCAGAGTACACTCTGAGAAGTACATACTATAAACTATGCATTTGAGAGAATGCCAGTAATGACAAGGTCTGTTTTACGTAAGATTTTTAGGAGCATCCTAAATCGGGCATCTGGGAAAACTGCTACCAAAGAAAATGTGCAAGAAGAACAGGCATTTTCATTAGAATCTTAAAGCAAAATATATACATTACATGTTCTACAGGTATTGCCTAAAATTATGAGATTTGGTAACTGCACCAGATTCAAAGGGAGCACTTCATAGTACATGAGTATCTTCAGTCTGCATGCGACCACTGTGAAAATGTCCATTAGACACTATTCACTACTGGATAGGCATGGGAGTTGTAGAGCGTCTCTTAATTTTGATGACCTAGCAGATTTTTGATCAGGCACTGAGGGAAATAAAGGAGGATAGTAAGAAATTTCTACGAGCTGCATCAAGAATTTTAGCAACCAAGGAAAATATTATCTTTGTTGTTCTAAGTGCCATTGAGTCGGTTCCAACTCATAGCCTTCCTGTACAGGGTTTCTAAAGAGTGGCTGGTGAACTTGAATCATTGACTTTGTGGTTTAAACTGACCTGCGGTCCAGTGCTTTAGTCCACAATGACACAGGAGGATTCCAAAGGAAAACATTAGATACCAACTTTTTTTTTTAATGTTTTATTGTGAATTATGTGACAGTTTACATGGGAGAACATTAGTTTTACATTCATCCTATC
>NW_006408538.1:19361778-19378313 GCF_000296735.1 Chrysochloris asiatica | reverse complement strand
TTTGGACCTCTTCAATTCTTCCATTTGCTTTAGCTTCTCTACGCTGGAGAGCAAGTTTCAAAGTCTCCTCTGACATCCATTTTGACCTTTTCCTTCTTTCTTGTCTTCTTAATGACTTTTTCTCTCTTCAAGGGACCTCTAGATATCACCTATTTTTACAGTTATATGACACACTGCTCGGCTCATCCAATTAAACAAATTAAGAGGCACAGCCTGACAACAGCAAGTGGCCTCATTTGGTTGGCTAATAAAAGATGAGCAGAGAAGCAGAAAGCACCAAGATGTGAAAAGTTCTATAGTTTGTAAATAATTAGGTGACTGGTTGAATTCATGTAACTATGCAGTAGACAGATGGCTGGGATGAAAGATATTAAGATTATTTTAGTAGTGAGTAACATACTTAGATCTGCAAGACAGACATGATACAAAAGGGGAGATGTGAAGCAAAGATTCTTAGACAACAGTAAAAAAGCAGATAATAACAGCCATTTTTATTCTAATAAAGAAGCAAAGAAATAATCATTTCTAAGGTATAAACAGTGTAATAAACTTTAGGTGCATAAAAGTTTACTTTTCATGTTTCATAAAATAATGGTATAAGCAGACTTAAGAAACTTTAGACTTCTGTTCATAATTTGCTACTAACTTCTAGATGCTGGGTACAATACAAACTTTTGTCCTCAAGTTCCCCATCTTTAAAATGAGACATCGATAATGCTCTCTAAAGTCAATTCAAAGACTACAAAAACAATTTTTGGGAGGTCCCCCCAATATCACAGACTACTATTAGGGTGGGCCAATTAAGCAAAAAGACAGGAGATTCTATTAAGAAATGAATGGCCTAGATTAGTAAGCCATTTTTTTCTGTCACATATCTTTTTGCAGAAAGTATCTTTAAGAGAAGACAGGAAAAGATTCATTACTTCTTTCAAGAAGCCAAAATTGAATAAACCTTTCTCCTTATTCATGGAGCCTTAAAACAAATTCTTGCCAAGAAAAATAAATTGTAAAATATAGAGGTTGGAAAATGTGAATCATCACTGGCTTTAATAGCCCACATTTAATAATCAAGTTGCAGTTTCAAATTACTGCTAAATCCTGTTAGGTTTAGACACAAATTCAGTAAGAATTTCTGATTTTATAAATGACATTTAAATGTATTCAAAACTAGAAACAAGAACCATCTGAGGCAGAAATGACTGCGGTTAAAGTGAAAAGGAGAAAATGCAGACATGAGGAGGCCAGAAGGTGAAGGACAGGGGAAATACACGGATTGGCTGAAAGTGGTTACAGGTATGTCTTGTACTACAACAATGATTCTGTGGCTATAGTCAAGAGGTAAATGATTATAAATTTACCTTTCATATTATTCTATTTTCTTACTGGATGAGATTCCAAATTAATACTATTAAAGATGGCACACCTGTCATTTAAGAGGAAAAATTAATTCAGCAGAACTATGTGCCAAGTTCTTAAGGATTTTGGGAACATATGGAAACATGAACTATATGACTAAAAATAACAATTTGACCTTTATTTCACAAACTATTTGGATTGCATTTAACAGTGTTTTAAAATCACCACCTATTAAAGCAAAACTCTTCAACTGTTAAAAACTTTAACTATCTCATTCAGTTGTTAGGGGCAGAGTTACACAAATATTTTTCATTGACTCAATAGACACATTTTAAAGCTGTAGCAAAGTTTCAGGAGCACTATGAAGCTAGGCGAAATTTAAGACTTGTCATAGGAATTTCCATGTTGCAACTCCCCCTTTCTGGATCCTTCTTACTTTCACCTAACCTTAGGCTCACATGTCTTGAAAAACATTCCTTTAATAATGGTGTTGTTGTTTAGTGTTGTCAAGTCAGTTCCCACTCATAGCAACCTGTATAGGGTTTCTGAAGAATGGCTGGTGGGTTTGAAACACTGACCTTGTGGTTAGTAGTTCAGTGCTTATCCTATAGTGCCACACCAAGAGCGGCCAGTGAGCTGAGACTACCGACCTTGAAGTTCAATTCAACTTTGAAATCCAGCACATTAACCCACAGTGCCACACCAGGACTCTTTAAATAATGTTGTTGTTGTTGTGAAGCGCCATCGACTCGGTGCCGACCCACAGAGACCCTGTATACAGTTTCCGAGGAGTGGCTGATGAGTTTGAACCACCGACCTTCCAGTTCAAATGGCTTTGCAGTCTGGCGCATTAACCCACAGTACCACACCAAGATTCCTTTAATAAAGTAGGACCCCCTTTTCTCCATCTTGCTAGTACTTAGCAGTTTTCTTAGGACCCTAAGACAGAGAATATACAAGAACAGAGTGAAAAATCTCCTAGGGTGTAGTGGAGAGAACAGTAGAAAGCATTCAGGAAAGGAAGCTAGATCCAAGCTACTGAGCTACCTGTGTTGGCAAAGATTTCCAAGCTCAAGAAAGTAGCAGGTTTAACAGTGGAAATCACAGTCCAGCCGACATGGGCAGAAGGTGGAGGTGGCTATTTCCTGAATATTTTACTCGTATCAGGATTCCCAGGGAAGAGAAAGATAGCATGCTGATTGTAACATAATTAATTTCTGAGGAAATGGAGTTAAATTTACATTTTATTTAAGAAAAATAAAATTAAAGTGGTTCATTTCCCCTCATGTCTCAGAAAGAACACAACAAAGACAAAAAAGGCCCCTTTCCAATGTAAAACAATGTATCATCAATTGTGTAACTGGATGCTTTTGGTGCTAAATGCCATCATCAAATCTGACTCATAGCAACTATTTGTAGGGTTTCAGAGGATGCATATCTTTGAGGGAGCAGAAAGAGTCATCTTTTTCCCATGGAGCAGCTGGTGGGTAGGCTTGTACCGCCGACCTTGTAACTTGAAGTCCAGGGATTATTTTACAGAGGCACCATGGTCCTGCGTATGATAGTGTAGTATACAAATGTTGAGGATTTCATGCCAAACGGCAAGGGAACAGTAAGATTTGTGAGAAAAGGTGTGTCTAAGAGGAAAAGTATCCATGTTGGACGACCTTGAAGTGTTCTGAGAAGAAACACAGAGTGAAAGCATAAAAGCACAACATGTTACAGGATGCTAAGAAAATCACAGGACTCAGCCCTTAAGGAGAAGAGATGAAATACTGTTAAGTTTTCCTGGCTTGAGAGAATTTATATGTTTTGAAAATTCAAGGTAGAATGTAATACAGTGTTGACCTTCCACTAAATTTTGATGGGCTCATTTAAATTACGTGGATTTTTCTGGAGGACTTTTGAGATTCTGGCTTTTGCCTCTGAGGTAAGAATTGTTAGAATACAAAGATACACACAGCAAAAAGATACTTGGGCACGTTGATAAATGAAACTGGTTGTTTTCTAAACACACTTAGAGGGAAATTATTATATACACTATCCATTTATGCTAGGCAAATTTGCTGCAAAAAGATTCTCTAAAGTGTTTCAGAGGAAAGATGTCAGTATGAAGATTACCAATGTCATGGAGAAGATTTGATACCTTTGAATTACGGTGTTGGCTAAAAACATTGAAAAGACCCTGAACGGCCAAAAAACAAACAAATCTGTTTTGGAAGAAGTGCAGCCAGAATGCTCCTTGGAAGTGAGGATTATCAGACTTTGTCTCACATATTTTTGACATGGTTTTAGGAGGTACCGTCCTTGGAAAAGGACATCATGCTTGGCAAAATAGAGGGTGAGTGAAAAAGAGGAAGAGCTCTAGCTCTCAACAAGATAGATGAACACAGTGATTAGAACAATGGCCTCAAACATGGTGATTGTGAGCATGGTGCTGAACCAGGCAGTGTCTCCCATTGTGCACAGGGTTGCCGTGAGCCGGAAGTGACCTGACAGGACTTGATAGTAACAACATCCACTAAAGTAGTGATTGTCAAGATTTCTTCAGAGTAACCAATAGTAAAATATTAATTTCATTTTGAAATATGCTGTAAACAGACATATGTATACATGTCTTGTGAATTATGTGATATTTTACATGGGAGAACATTAGTTTTACATTCATCCTATCATATATTGTTTCACTGCCATGGTTACAATCCCTCCATGCATCATCAACCAAAGGGTAAACCCTGCAAGCCTGCCCACCCCGGTCATCAGCACACCCTATCCCTCTCTGTGTCTAAAGCTGCTCCATCTCTCCACGTCATCGTCTCTGCCTCCATCTCTGGTGTCACTGCTTCTCTGGGTAGGGTCCGCAAGCTGCTCTTCTTTCTTGATGGTCCCAGGGACCTCCGCTGCTAGAATGCAAAGTCAACCACTCCCTTCCTTTTGTTACAAAACGTCTACTGTTACATTTCCAACCTTCATAGTCAGTCCTAATAACAATTATTCACTATTGTACCACAAGAGTCCTATCCCTATCTCCTTTCATCAGCTCCGACCAGACAGATTGGATACTACTCAGGGGAGATTATACCTTCCTCCACGCCCTGTCGATCTAGGCTCCCTTTTGAAAGCTTGTAAGCCAGTCACTTCTTGCCTTTGTAGTCCCCCCACCCCCATTTTGGGTGGCCAATGTCCAAGTTGCCCATCCCTGTCTACCCTCTGTGCCTCATTTTTGCTGACCCTCTACCAAATGTTATATCTTTTTCCAGTGATTTGTCCAAAGTAACCTAGAAACAACAACAACATCATGATCCTCACGTATAAGGGGCATTTTGGCTGTACTTCATTCCAGACTGATACGTTCATTCTTCTGGAATCCCATGGTATTCAACAACAAAGTGCTGTGGAATCGGTTCCGACTTATAGAAACACTGCATAGGGTTCCCGAGGAGCGACTGGTGAGTTTGAACCACCAACCTTGTGGCTCAAACTGATCTACAGTCCAGTGATTATCCTAACAGCAACACATCATGGCTCTTGGTCAATATCCAATTCAAATGCATCAACTGTTCTCTGACCTTTCCTGTTCATTGTTTTTCTCATGCATACAAAGTACACCTTACTCATCAAAGTAACATCTGCTTTTTAACTCTTTAAAAAGGTATTTCTGCAGCAGATTTTTCCAATGCTACAGACTGTTTTAAGGAGCTCTAGTAGCTTAGTGTGGCACTGTGGATTAATGTGCCTGACTGCAAAGCCGTTTGATTGCAAGGTTGGCAGTTCAAGCTCACCAGCTGCTCCTAGGAAACCCTGTACAGGGTCGCTATTAGTCGGAACCAACTCCACGGCACATAACAACAACGTAGATGGTTTTATTTCTTGACTACTGCTTCCACGGAAATCGATTATTGATCCAAAGAAAATGACATATTTAATTCCTTTACCATGACATTATTTATTGGTTCCATTGAGAGCATTTATATATATATATATTGAATACCTTAAAGAGGTCTTGTGAAACAGATATGCCTAATGCAATATGTCATTTGATTTCCTGACTGCTGCTTCCATGCGTGTTGATTATGGAGCCAAGCAAAATGGAGTCTTTGATAACTACAGTCTTTTCTTACTTTGTTGTTGTTAGGTGCCATCAAGTCAGTACTGACTCATAGCAACCTTATGCACAGCAGAACGAAACACTGCCAGATCCTGGGCCAACCTCACTACTGTTGCCATGCTTGAGTCCATCGATGCGGTCACTTGGCCAATCCATCTCGTTGGGGGTCTTCCTCTTTTTTTCTGACCCTCACATGATGTTATTCATTGTTCTGCTTGTGGGGATCTTTGTTTTCTTTATATTGAGTTGTAATCCATACTGAAGGCTTTAGTCCTTGACCCTCACCAGTAAGTATTGTAAGTCCATTTCACTTCCAACAAGCTAGGTTGTATCATCTGCATATCGTACATTATTAGTGAGTCTTCCTCCAATCCTGAGTTCCCATTCTTCATATAATCCAGTGTCTCGGATTATAACATACATATTGAGTAAGTATAGAGAAAGGATATAAACCTGGTGCATACCTTTCCTGATTTTAAACCACTTAGTATCCCCTTGTTCAGTTCTAACAACTGCCTCTTGGTTCATATACAGGTGTTTCATGAGCAAAGTTAAGAGTTCTGAACACCTATTCTTTGCAGTTTGTCATGTTGAACACAGTCGAAATTCTTTCCATTTTTATTTTCTGCTTTCAGTCAAGATCCATCTGATGTTAGCAATGACATCCTTAGTTTCAAGTCCTCTTCTGAATTTGACTTGAATTTCTGGCAGTTCCCTGTCAACGTACCTTTGCAACCTTAAAAAAAGAATAATCTTTAGCAAAATTTTGCTTGCATGTGATATTTATTGTTTGAAGATACCTGCATTCCACTGGGTCACCTATCTTTGCAATGTGCAAACGTAAGGATCTCTTACAATCACTTGACTCTTAACAATCACTGTCCTCCAACTTGCTTGGCATAGATGAGTGACAGCATCCAGTGCTGCATCAGTTTGTTGAAAGACTTAGTATGTATTGAAATCAACTGAAAAAGGTTCAATTCTTAAAATCTCTTTTTTCTCCACTGCCTTCAGTGCAGCTTGGACTTCTTCCTTCAGTACCATTGGTTCTTGATCATATGGTACCTCTTGAAATGGTTGAATAGTGAGCATTTCTTTTTGGCACAGTGACTCAGTGTATTCCTTCCATCTTCTTTTGATGTTTTCTGCATCATTCAATATCTTGTTATTGTTATTAAGAGCTGTCGAGTCAATCCTGACTCATAGCGACCTTGTAAAGGGTTTCTGAAACTCAAGTTGCAATATCGAAGGGTCATGCCTGTAGAATCCTTCAATACTGAAACTTCAGGCTTGAGTTTTTTTCTTCAGTTCTTTCAGTTGGAGAAATGCTGAGCATGTTCTCTCCTTTTGGTTTTTTAACTCCAGGTCTTTGCATATTTCATTACAGTACTTGACTCTGTCTTCTAGAGCTTCCCTTTAACATTTTCTGTTCAGCTGTTTTACTTCATCATTTCTTTCACTCGCTTTAGCTTTTCTATGATAAGCGAACAAATTTCAGAATCTCTTCTGACATCCATTTTGGTCTTTTCTTTTTTTCTTCCGGTATTTTTAATGGCCTTTTGTTTTCTTCATATAAGATATTCTTGATATTATCCCACAACTCTTCTGGTCTTTGGTCATTAGTGTCTAATGCATTAATTACATCTGCACTTTAAGATATTCTTGATGTTATCCCACAACTATTCTGGTCTTTGGTCGTTAGTGTCTAATGCATTAATTACATCTGTACTTTAGGATATTCTTGATGTTATCCCACAACTCTTCTGGTCTTTGGTCATTAGTGTCTAATGCATTATATCTGTACTTTAGATGGTCACTAAATTCAGGTGGGATATATTCAAGGTTGTACTTTGGCTCTCTTGAAATTGTCTTAATTTTCTTCAGCTTCAGCCCGAACTTCCCTATGAACAATTCATAGGCTGTTCTACAGTGTGTCTCTGGCCTTGTTTGGGCTGATGATAGGGAGCTTTTCCACTGTCTCTTCTCATACATGTAATCAATTTGATTCCTATGTGCTCTCTCTGGTGAGATCCAAGTGGATAGCCATCTTTTCTGTTGTTTAAAAAAGGTATTTTCAATGAATAAGTCATTCCTTGGTCTTGCAAAATTCTGTCATGCAATCTCCAGTATGATTCTATCACTAACTACTATGACTTCCTCTTTGTTTCCAACTTTCGCATGCCACTCACCAGCAATTATCAATGCATTTTGATGGCATGTTTGATCAATTTCAGACTACAGAAGTTGGCTTGTTGTTATTAGAATTCTTCACTTTCATCATCACTTGCTTTAGTGGTTGATGCATAGATTTGAATAATATTGGTATTAACTGATTTTCCTTGTTACTGTCGTTAAATGTTGAACTGGTTCCAACACATAGCGACTCTGGGTTTCCCAGGAGCGGTTGTGATATTGAATTGCAGTTCAGGACATTAACCCATGGTGCCACAACAGGACTCTAGTCTCCCTAGTTGTTGTTGTTAGGTGCCATCGAGGCGGTAATAGCTCATAGTGACCCTATGCACAACAGAATGAAAAGGCTATCCAGTCTTAGGCCAACCTCACAATTGTTGCCACGCTTGAGCCCACTGATGCTGCCGTTTTGCCAATCCATCTCGCTGGGGGTCTTCCTCTTTTTTTCTGACCCTCCACCTTACCAAACACGATATCCTTCTCGAGTGACTGGTCCCTCCTGACAATATGTCTTAAGTATGAGAAACGAAGCTTGGCTGTACTTCTTCCAACACAGATCTGTTGGTTCTTTTGGCACTTTCAATATTCTCCTCCAACACCACAACTCAAAAGCATCAATTCTTCTATGGTCTTCCTTATTCACTGTCTAGCTTTTGCATGCATATGAGATTATTGAAAATACCATGGCTTGGGTCAGGCGCATCTTAGTCCTCAAGCTGACATCTTTGCTCTTCAACACTTTAAAAAGGTCTGGTGCAGAAGATTTACCCAATGCAATACACATCATTTGATTTCTTGACAGCAGCTTCCATGGTCTTCTTAGTTGTTGTTGGTATGTGCCATGGAGTTGGTGTATGGAAATCATCCTGTCAAAGACAGCACTGTACCTCAAGATAGATCATTTTTGATGATGAATGCATTCCTCTTGAATTTGTCATTTTCAGCATAGTAAACCAGATGACTGTCGTCAGGTCAGTTTCAACTCTCAGTGGCACTGTATGGTGTTTCTGAGGAGCAGCTGGCAGTTTTGAACTGCGGACCTTGTAGTTCATAGTCCAGTGCTGGTCTTACAGAGCTACAGAAGGAGCTCACTAATGCCTAGAATATCAATTTTTATACATTCCATTTCAATGACACATAGTAGGAATTCAAATCTTTTTGGAATAGTTGGTTTTAAGGGACTTAGGGAATGGTGAAAAGGTCAAGCACAAAAGCAGCAGATACAAACAATTAAAGTGCACAATATAACTTCACAACTACCCTGCATTCATACTGAACTCTAGACCATAATATCAGGCAGTAAACTCAAAGGATCCATTAGAAAAAAATTATAAGACAAGTTGGGAGGCAAGACAATGGGGAAATAGTAATACTGTACAATTAATTCCTATGAGACTTCTTAGAGTATGTTTTGAAATCCCCACAGAAAACAAAATCCAGTCTGATAATTCCATTTCTGTAAAATATGCAGGTTTTTCATGTATAGCTGATAATTCTTTGTGTATAGAAACATATTCCTACATATTAGGATCACTCATTGTTATTTGTTGTTAAGTACTGTTTAGTCGGTTCCAACTTATAGCGATCCTGTACAGGGTTTCTGAACCTCTCGCCTTGTGGTTCAAACTGACCTTGGGGTCCAGCGTATTAGCCTGCAGCGCCATACCAGGACTCCTCGGGTCACTCATATTTAATAGTGTAAAGTGTTCACTAGTTTACTTGAAGGGGAAATGCAAATTTTCAGGACTCTAATTAGGAGCCCTGGTGTGGCGCTGTGGGCTAATGCGCCAGACTGCAAAGTCGTTTGAACTGCAAGGTCAGTGGTTCAAACTCACCAGCTGCTCCTTGGAAACCCTATACAGGGTCGCTATGGGTTGGAATCGACTTGACGGCACTTAACAACAACAACCTAGGCTGCTAACCTCAAAGTCAACAGTTTGAAACTACCAGCCGTTCTGTGGGGAAAAGATGAAGTTTTCTGCTCCTATAAAGTTTTACAGCCACAGAAGTCCTATACAGGATCACTATGAATTGGACCCAACTCCACAGCACATCACCCAGTTTCTTAAGGAGCCCTGTGGGCACTGTGGAATAAGCATTGAATTGCTAACCACAGGGCCAGTGGTTCAAACCCTCCAGTTGCACTGTGGGAGGAATATAAGGCTGTCTAATACCATAAAGGTATACAGTCTTGGAAGCCCTATATTGGTTTGCTATGAGTTGGAACTGACTCTATGGCAGGGGATTTGGGGGTTTGGTTTTACATACTTTCTTGTTGCTAAGAGCTGTCGAATTGGTTCAGACTCACAGCAACTCTGTACAGAGTTTCCAAGGAGCAGCTTGTGGGTCAGTGAGTTTGAAGCATTGACCTTGTGGTTGACATTCCATTGTTAATTCTATAGTGCCACACCATGAGTCTTTTGTTACCCAACGGTCTTTCTTAGACAAGTCTTATATGGCCTCAGGTGACAGACTAAAGATTGAGTAAACAAAACTATATTCCTAAATGAGATGTTTCCTTTTTTGGTATTATAAAAACAAAAATACATTTCACAGCCTTTCAGGACTTCAGATTTTGTGCCTGTAAAATAAAGAGATTGATTCAGATGGGAGCTTAAGCAGATTTTCAAAGTCTATTTTATGACCAGTGACAAGGTTGATTTTCTGAGTGTGGCTGGCACTATAGGACTATGATTAAATAACTGCAAAAGATTCATGGGATCACTACTTACAGGAGTGTTTTGTTAGAGCCAAGAATTTAATGTTTATAGTTCAGATGGCTTTTCGATGTGTCAACTTGTCTAGGCTGAACTACCCTTCCCAGTTATTCCATCTATCAAGATAGGATTTTACAAATGAAATTAAAGCCACTAATCAGTTGAGATTAAATTAATCCAAAGGGAGGTTATGTCTCCCTTTTAAAAGAGAGTTTAGGCTTTCTCTCAACTTTCTCTAAACAGCTCATGACCAGCCTGCTGGGGATCTTCGCTTCATTGATGGGCTTGTGGACTTGCTTCGTCAATGTCCATAATGTATAAGCAAATTTCTTTTTAATAGATTCCAATATCTGTATCTTCTACTGGTTCCACCTCTCTGATTTAACTCTGACTTATATAATAATGGTTCAAACATAGTAACAATTGTGAGAATGTAGCAGGGCCAGGCTGTGTTCCATTTTGTTGTGCATAGGGTCATTATATGAGTTAGAGTTGACTGCACTGCACCTAATAACAACTTAGAACGATGCTATATACCGTGGCGTCCTGGTGTGGTGCTGTAGGATAAGGACTGGGCTGCTAACATAAGGCCAGTGGTTCAAACCCTTCAGCTATTTCCTGGAAACCCCATACAGGGTCACTATGAGTCAGAGCCAACTTGAGAACACTAAGCAACAATATAATGTAGAATAGTGTTGGGTCTTTATCAAGGACTCCTGGTGTGGCACTGTAGCATCAGCGCTGGACTGTGAACCACAAGGTTGGCAGTTCAAACTGAGTCAGAACAGACTCGACAGCATTTAACAACAACAATCAATTTCAGATTGATTTGGACATTGGGGAATAGGAACATGTACTTGTCTATTAGAGAAATGAGGTCTATAATCAGATGCAATTGTCAGGTGCTCAAAGGTTATCATTGATGTCCTATTTTCCCTGACTCATAGTGTTTATTTGTCCCCCTTAACTCAGACTTCTTACTCTTTTCATTATTTCTTTTCTTCCTTAACCCAAACTGATAAGAGAAAAGGTTCTTGAGCTTATTCACACTGAGTTACTAATGTCTGACAGCATTCAGTACGTTACAATTTCCAAGAGGCACTTCCACTTAAAATAAGAGTGAAAGCTTTAACACAAAGGAATTAACTGGTATATGGTAGAATGTCACATATAAACAAGAAAATGTGTTTATTTGACAGTATATTCTAGTAAAATTAAACTCATAGTCTCCACTTTCAGTTTATAAAAAGATATCATTTCATTTTATAATCCTGAAATAATTACAATCCACAGTACCATTTCATTGGCATTGAAGTCTGATACAGAAGAGACTGCCAAGTTCTTTTGTTTTGTTTTCCGGACGGGTCTTTTTACATTGTTATCTTATTGGGAGGTTAATCAACTGCTTTATTAGTTAAGTTTTGAGATGTTTATACTATATATAAAGGAGCCCTGGTGGTGCTGATAAACACTAGACTGCTAACTGCAAGGTTGGCGGTTCAAATCCACCAGCCACTTCGAGAGAGAAAGATGATGCTTTCTGCTCCTGTAAAGATTTACACCCATGGAATACCCTATACAGGGTGGGTCACTACAGGTCAGAATCCACTCAGAGGCAGTGGACTTGGTTTCATACTGTTTATGAGGCCACATAATGCACTGGTCTTCAAGGTTGGTTTGAACTGCAATGGCGGCAGTTCAAACTCACCAGCTGCTCCTTGGAAACTCTATACAGGGTCACTATGAGTTGGAACTGATTCAAAGGCACTTACCAACAATTCTAGAGTCTTAGTACATACATGCACAGGTTTATTCCAAACAAAAAATGTTTAAATGTGCCTCTGTGACCAGTAGATGGCTGCAGATTAGCTCTTCCAGTTAATACATTTGTCTTAGTCTGTTTAGCGTGCTTTCCAAACAAAGGTCCAAAGAGTGCCTTCCCAGGGAATCTGCGGGCGCCAGTTCAATTCAAGGCAGAGAGGTCAGTTCAGGAGGTTAAGGTGACTGTTTCTGGGGATTTCAAATGTATCCATTTGACAGGTTTTCTTGAAGGACACAAGACAGTCATGGAGGCTTATTAGGAGGAATTTTAAAGAAAATTTAAAACTTTACTGGTAAAAAAAACACCAGGTAAATTGTGGAGGAAATTTCTATCCCAACAATGCACTTGCTCAATCTTTGAGGGCAGCAAAGGCCTGGCTTACAAGAGCTTTTTTGGGAAATCTTATCCCAGCCACCCTACAACCCTAATCTTGCCTCTTCAGACTTCTTTCTGTTCCCCAAACTCAAGAGCATTGAAAAGGAACATGATTTGGGGCCTTCAAGGATGCCAAAATGGTCATTTTCATGTGGTGTAGCTAAGAACTCAGAATTCTCTGGGTAAGGATTACAGATGGCACACCTCCATCAGCAGTGTATTGGCCTAGATGGAGGAGATGTCAAGAACCAACAGCTTCACATTTTGAGATTTGTGTTTTGCAGCCAATACTGTTTGCCTTAACACTCATATTCTAAACTAGATCATGGCTTCTTTTAAAATAGGATCAGAATTTGCACTTAAATAGGCATCCAATAAATAATTATTAATATCACATTTTGTAAAACAGTATGTAGAATGAGAATTTAAAACATGGTGGTTTGGCTTTTATCTAAAGGCATTATGCTCTGTGTGACATGCCACAAGCTGTGTCTCTTACAATTAAACCACTGTTTGGAAAGATGAAGATGTTTTAACCATAAAATTAGCATTCACAAATGTAAAGACAGACATGACTAATTTAACTAAATCTTAGAGATGAAGAGAACAGAAATTCTCTGGTTACATGTTACTTTAGCTTTAAGACAACATTCAGAAGTTGTTGTTATTATGTGCCATGGAGGAGGTTCCAACTCATAGTGACCCTGCTGTAAATCTTTATGAGGAAACCTCATCTTTCTCCCACGGAAAGGCCGGTAGTTTCGAACTGCTGACCATGAGATTAGCAGCCTGATTCATAACCACTACGCTACCAGAGTTCCTTATATTCAGAAGTAGCTACTAATAATTCTAAAAAACTTTAGTACTGCTATGGTAAAATGCCATTGTTACGAATGTGACTACATACTTCTTAAAGCAGATATCCAGTACTGATTCATCACCTAGTAGATGTTTGGTATGCTACAGAACACAATGATTATGTATTGCAGCTATACATATATGAGTACTTCAGACCCAAACGAAACATAATTGATATTAATAAATAAGAGATAACGCAGGAACTATAATGAACAAGGGTTTTCATATATACACTATTTAACAACGGAAACATTCTAAACTTTCAAATATATTAGAAAGCTCCAAAAGTCAAAAGATAAATTGGGAGACATATTTACATATCATGAATGGCTTATTTACAATATAAGCAAAGAAAAAAAACAAAACCTAGTAGGAAAAAGTGAGCCAACCCCCCCAAAATTAGGCAAGATTAAAGGAACTGATCTAAGATGAAAATACACGTGGCCTATATACATATGAAAAAATATAACTTAAATTCCTGAAATCTAAATTAAAACAACAATATCAAAGTTAGATTTGCAAAATATAAAAATACTTTTAAACTAGGACTATGATCTCAATAAAATCTTTCCAGAGGAAAATTTATCAAAACTTAAAAAATATTTATTTTCTTAGAACTGACAACTTTATTTCTAGAGATTGAGTCTACAAAAATGTTAATACAAAGGTTGTTAGTGTTAAGATCCTTAGACACATATTAACTGTAGCACTATTTCCTATAGCAAAAATAAATTATGATATCATAAAAATGCTGCAAAAACAGATTATACTACGATCTCAGTAAAATCACTATTTTAAATATTTTCATATTAAAAATATCTGGGTGGACATAATGAAAACATAGTAAAAAAGGCTCTGAGATATGGCTAGGATCATGAAAGTGTGTAATTCCTGCATTCTCTATTACTGTACTATACAGATTTTACATGACGAAGAAAAAATAAACAAGGTTCAAGTTGTTATTGTTAAGTGCAGTCGAGCTGGTTTCTGAGGCTTTAAATCTTTGCAGGAGCAGGAAGCCTCATCTTTCTCCTGCGAAGTGGCTGGCAGGTTCCCACCACAGACCTTGTGGTTCAAAGTCCAGTGTTTATCATACAAAGTTACAATAACACCTGGTCATTTGTTCTGTTTATTGTAAACCATTTGCATATGCTGTTGTTAGGTACAATCCAGTCAGTTCTGTCTCTAGGGACCCCATGTATAAGAGAATGAAAAACTAGACACAAAGATTACACAGTCACCATATATTACTGTCAGTCAGACATAAATGCCTATTTAGCTTCCTAAATTTACTAATTAGAGAATAAAGCCCTGGGTTCTTACACTAAATATAAAATAGTTATTCCAAGGAGTTTCAATACAGAATATTAAAAAAAATTTTGTAGCCCCAATAGCAGTAAGTGAGGTATAGCTAACAGCTCAAGCTGAAAATTATTTGCTTATTTGATATTTGCTTGGTGAAATATAGTTATAGCAGCACCATTCCCAAATAAGCCAAGGCACTTGATAAATCTCTGGTAAGATCCACAGTAGCTGGAGTGGGCTCCTATTTCTTGTGTTCTGACAACTTACTAACACACTCTAAAGAATGCAAGGTACAGAAAAAGTGGGTGCCAATTACAGAACCCTTGTATCCTTTTCTCTAGATACACTGTGGGATAACGTACGTTTAGTCTTACAGGGAAATTATGGTCCTAAAGGAGAAGTAATAACAGGGCGCCAGCTGTGTCTGGCATTTTCTTCTGAGGAAACTTCTAAAACAGATTCTGTATTTCTTTCCTTGACAAAAGACGACAGGAGAAGAAAAGCTTAAGAAGTAGTTAAGAATGAGTCATTGAGACTGAGAAAAGATTTCAATGAAACCTATCTACTTCGCTTCCCCCAATTTCCTGAATGATACTGATATTCTGCAGACTATATTTGGTTAAATATGCACTAGCTGAGTCTCTGCTGGTCAAAGCTAGTGAATTTGTTCTTTTAGCTCAGTGGACAAGAATACATACCATATAATATAGTACAAAAGAGGTTGTAGACTTGAAATATACTCTACCAATTACTTTTGACTTTGCAAGTTTTCTAAATCAATAATAGCCTATCTGCAGTGAGGAGGGTATAGAAGAGCCTCAAATAGTACATGGATTCCTTATGGGGAAAATAAACAGAGCTCATATGGCATACTGCTGTACTCTATTTTAGAACTCGCAGAGGAACCATGTGATACACTCATTGCTATGGTAACTACATTTCAGTAGTGAACAGGAGATCAAACGGGTAAGTAAAATATGTATAAGTTGTCAATATATAAGTAATTGCTGCCCCGGAGTTGCAATAATTTAAATTTCCTTTCACACATTTAAAATAATTTCAATGTTGAATTCATTATTAGAATAAATAGTCTACCCCTTCTTCCTTTTTTTTTTTTTTTTTCCCTTTAATGCAGTTAATAAGCCTTTACTCCTTAGCCTGCCTTCTGCATTTAAGAAAACAAATGTGTAGGGTCTTTTCATCCCAGGTTTTTAGTTGTGTTATAGACAAGGATTGTTCCTATTATGAGAGAACTGTTGTTGTTGTTCAGAGTCGATGAGTCCATTCTGACTCATAGTGACCCTGCATAGGGTTTTCCACGGAGCAGGCGGTGGGTCTGAACCACTGACCTGGTGGTTGTGGTCAGCAGTCCAGTGCTTATCCTAAGGCGCCACCTCAGGTATCCTTAGAGAACTAGACTTTGAAGAGGATATGCAATGTGCTAAGTAATTAATTTAAGGATGAGTGGAATCTCATTGTTGGTCAACAGCAAAAATCCTCTGGCTAATCTACTCTGTGAATTTCAGCCTACTGTTAGGACTAACTCAAATTTTGAGGTTGATTGTTGTAAAGTGCTGTCGAGTCATTTCTCACTCATAGTGACCCTGCCCAGGATCTTCGAAGAGGGGCTGGTAGATTTGAACCACCAACCTTGTGGTCAGCAGTCCAGTGCTTATTCTACAGTGCTACACCAGGACTCCAACATAGAGAAGCCAAAGCAAATGGAAAAATTGAAGAGGTGCAAGAGCTGAACAGGAAATTTCAAAGATCAGCTCGAGAAGATAAAGCCAAATACTATAAT
>NW_006408538.1:19354014-19360238 GCF_000296735.1 Chrysochloris asiatica | reverse complement strand
GTCATGCTGGGTAGGGTGGAGGGTCAGAGAAAAAGAGGAAGACCCCCAATGAGATGGATCGGCCAGGTGGCATCATTGATGGATTCGGGGGTGGCAGCGGTGGTGAGGTTGGCCCAGGATCGAGCTCTGTTTCGTTCTGCTGTGCATGGGGTCGCTATGAGTCGGTTCCGACTTGATGGCACCTGACAACAACAACAACACCAGGACTATACGGGAAAAAGTCGCTGATTTAGTACCTAAGTGAGCTCAATACTCTGGGCATTTTCTGGCAGAGCACCTGAGGAACCAAGATTCACCAAAGACCAGAATTTATTCTTACTACTTTTAGCGCAGTCCCTGGTCATTTTTAGGTGTTTGCAATACAGCATATTCATTTCTTAACTTTTTGTATTATACCATCTTGGAACAAAAAACTGAATATGTTTCTTGGACAATTACATGCATGGGCATCTATCTAGTCTCCATCCACGATGCTTGATGCCGGTTTATGGGACAGCTAAATGCAGTTCCTGGTGTGGCGCTATGGGCTAATGCGTCAGACTGCAAAGCTGTTTGAACTGCGAGGTCAATGGTGCAAGCTCACCAGCTGCTCCTTGGAAACCATACACAGTGGTCACTATGGGTCGGAATTGACTCAACAGCACTTAACAACACTAAATGCATTGCACAACAATGACTTGAAAAAAGTAATCAATTGAGTGAGCTAAAACTGGGAGAAAATGACCCCCCAAAATAAATTATTTTTAAAAGTTAAAATCCATACGAAATTTCTTATTAAGCCAGTTATTATATTAACTGAAATGCTTAATTACTATAGTGACGATAACACTATGACTATGTCCCAAGTAGGTTACATCTTTACATATGTGTAACATGTGAAATGTGTGTGAAATTATGCTTTCAAATAAGTACTTTGAGGTTTTAGGATAAAGAAACACGTTCTGTGGGCAACAAAATAACTTGTCACAATAAAATACATTAATATAAAAATGCACTACTAAAAAAAAAAACAACCCAAAAAATCCTGGTGTGATACTGCAGGATAATTGCAGGATCACAAGGTCGGTTTGAACCACAAGGTTGGCGGTTCAAATTCACCATTCATTCCTTGGAGAATTAGAGGCCCGATACAGGGTAATTATGTGTTGGAAGCGACTTGATGACCACACTTAACAACAACACACCAGAACTGTGGCTGTACTTTATAATGAATGATAATGTCATAACTTTTACCATATCTTTTAACTTAAATGTTAATTTTGATCTGGAGAGTTTCTCTTAATGTAATAACTTTCTGATTTAGACAATATTATATCATTTTATTGGACTTTAGGGAAAACGATACATTATTAAAGCAGGTTGTAGTCATAATTAATATACTTTCTGATAGCGTAGTGGTGACGAATGGGGTTACTAAACTCACAGGCAGCAGTTCGAAACTACCAGATGTTCTGCAGGAGAAAGATAAGGCTTTCTGCTCCCGTAAAGATGTACAGCCTCGGAGACCCAGTGCAGGGTCGCTGTGAGTCGGAACTAACTCCACGGTACTTAACAATAACAACATACATGTAAATTAAGATAACTTACCAGTTGCTCTAACTTATAACATGTACATACCCAGTGCTTATGCAGGAAGTAAGCAGGACAGACAATAAAATTTGTATTTGTGTACAAATGAATAATCTCTATTTTGTGCTGTTTCAACATTTTTCAAAACTCCTAGGTTCAGTGGCACCATATGGAGCACGCTGAGCTTCAGATACCAAGAATCTCCACAAGATGCATTTCATTCGCGTGTGTTAAAACTTTCTACCCTGCAGTTGTCATTATAACTATATAATTCATACTGTACTATATATAAAAAAGCAAACCATACAGCGTGCTAGGCTTGTAAAAAAAGAAGTGATTTCTAATGGTACCTATACTTCCAAGTCACAATATCAACTCTTTGCTATTATTTTTGTTGATTTTATTATAGCTACAGTTAGGGTCAAAGGAGCTGGGGTAAGCTTGGGTGATGAAGTGGTTACGCAGCTAAATGATAGGCTGGTAGTTCAAACCCACCAGGCACTCCGTAAGAAAAAGATGAGGCAATAAAGACTAATGCTTTGGAAAGCTTATAGGGCAGACCTACTTTGTCTTCCAGGGTGGCTCTAAGTTGGAATTGACTTGATGGCAACTTTTTTTTTTTTTTTTAATGGAAATGATGAGGTCAAAAGCTTAGAAATGATTTTTTTAAATGTGGTATATTCAATAATAGAATACTACATAGTAATGCAAATGCAAACTAAAGAACTCTAGCTAAACACAACACTGTTGACGAATTTTAGAAACTTGTCAGAGTAAACTGCGCATAACCCTATTTTCTCTGACTAATCTTCCCTGCTAAACTGCTCATACTTCTTAACTCTGGCTTACAGAAGAAACTCACCCAGTTTACCACTAGAAAAGCTCCTTCTCAGTTTGCAAAACCTTAAAGATAAAACCTACACTTGGAAAAAATAAAAAGACTCAATGTAAATTAATAGTTCATTTGCATGTCACCTGACTAAGTTTTTTGCATTATGAATGATTAGTGGTCACTTTAACTGGTCTTTAGTACTGTAATGACGAACATATGTACCCATAATTTTAGAAACCATCTACGATGTTCAACAATCTATCTTTTCTCCTATTTAATATTGATTACCAAAGTATTAAAATGGAAAGGAAATAATTATTCATTTAAAAGACAGTTGCAAATCATTATCTTCGTAGGAAAAAACAACACATTCACAAAAAATAGGTTATCAGATTAATATTTTACTCTCAGCATCAAATAGATATGTATGCTTTAAAAACAGTCTTTTATCTGAACTTATATGGACCATTATTTTTATGCACACAATATTGGCTTTGATTTTCTGAGACTTGGGGCTTGAATTGCTCATCTTATTTCAAATCTATGAAAGTTGGAGCTTTGAACTATCCTTTTCATAAGTCAACAACATTCTTTTGCCAAGAATATAAGTCTTTTATTGTTTGGTCCCAATTACAGCTAAATTTCAGCCTCTACCCTGCAATGAATCAGTCAGAAGAGGAAGAGTTCCCATCATTTCACATCCTCACAAATACTTGACATTGTCAATCTTCTTCATTTCATTCTGATGGGTGTTAGTGTCATTTTATTATGGTTTAAACATTTAGTTGAAGACCAAGTCCTTTTTCACTGGATAATTACTTGTCCAAGCAACTTTCTAAGAGTTCATGGAAAAATGAAATGAGAAGATAATGGATTTTTTCATAAACCTTTTGAAGCTGCCCATTATTACAGAGTCCTGGTGTGGTACTGTAGTATAAGCCTTGGTCTGCTAACCACAAGTTTAGCAGTTCAAATCCACGTACCACTCCTTGGGAGCACCCTATACAGGATCGCCATCAATTGGAACAAACTCGATAGAACTTAACAACACCATATCTTATTATGTTAAAAGTATGTTCAATGAATCTGCTCAATTATTTATTAGCCTGTTTTTGTTTTTTTATGATTTCTTTTGTTGTTTTTGTTAAGTGCCATTGAGTCGGTTTGAACTCATAGTAACCCTGTATAGGGTTTCCAAGAAATGGCCAGTGGGTTTGAACTGCCAAATTATTGCCTGTGGTTAGCTGTCCAGTGCTTATACTACAGTGCCACACCAGGACTCCATGATTTCTTCTAGGAGCTCTATTATTTTATATTTATAGATAATCCATACAGAATTGACTTTTGTGTTAATTCTATAGTGTGAGATCAAGGTCAGGATTAATTCTTTTCCATGCACATATCCAACAGAACACAACTATGTTGTTGTTTTTAAGTGCCGTCAAGTCGGTTCCAACCCATAGCGACCCTGTATAGGATTTCTGAGGAGCAGCTTGAACCACTGACCTTGCAGTTCAAATGGCTTTGCAGTCTGGCGCATTAACCCACAGCGCCACACCAGGACTCCGAACACAACTATAGAAAAGATCATTTTTGATCTATATGCCAGTGTCATCCTTTTGTATACTGCTACTGTTATTAAGTGACGTTGAGTAGGTTCTGAATCATAGCAACCCTGTGTAGGGTTTCTGAGGCACAACATTGCGAAGTATGAGTATTCCAGAAAACTTAATTGTACTTATGAGGAATGGTATGAGGTTGGTCTAGGATCAGGCAATGTTTCGTTCTGCTGTGCATAAGGTCACTATGGGTTGGTACCGACTCGATGGTACCTAACAACAACATGAGGTTACTGAAAATACCATGGTTTGGGTCAGGTGTACCTTAGATCTTAAACTGACATCTTTGCTCTTCAACACTTTAAAGAGGTTTTGTGAAACAGATTAGTCTAATATAATACGTTGTTTGATTTCTTGACTGCTGCTTCCATGGTTGATGCAGCCAAATTAAGTCTTTTCTTCATTTATATGTATGTTGTATTTTTTGGGGGACTTTTGTTTTCTTTACATTGAGATGCCACCCACGGTGAAGGCTGTGGTCTTTGGTCATCATCAGTTAAGTATTTTAAGTCCTCTTCACTTTCAGCAAGCAAGGTTGTATCATCTGCATATCACAGGTTGTTAACAAGTCTTCTTCCAATCCTGAGACAACATATTTCTTCATATAATCCAGGTTCTCAGATTATTTGCTCAACATACAGGTTGAATCAGTATGGTGAAAGAATACAACCCTAGCACATACCTTTTTATTAAGTGTTTATTAAGTTTATTAAGTGTCTACTATGTGTGGTACCTGTTTATTGTCTACAATGTGCAGTACCTGATTATTGTATGCTATGTGCGGTATAGTTTATTAAATGTATACAAAGTGCAGTACTGGCTTATTAAGTGTTTACCCTGTGTGGCACTTGTTTATTAAGTGTCTACAGTCTGTGAGGTCACCTGGTGTGCCGTGGTAGAATAAGTACTGGACTGTGAACCACAAGGTTGGCAGTTCAAATTCACCAGATGCTCTTCGGAAATCCTATACAGGGTCACAATGAGCTGGAATCAACTCAGCTACACTTAACAACAGTGTGTGGTACCTGGTTATTAAGGATCCACTGTGTGCAGTATCTGCTTAAGGGGTTGAGGAACCTGAAGAAAAGTCTTTTTATTTATGGTGCATATGTCATAACCAACTAGGCTCACTCTTATCAAAAGAAGACGAAGGAATACCCAGTCATTGTACCAAAAAGAACTGGTCAATGCTCAAACATTTCAAGAAGAAACACAGGATCAAAAACCAATGGTTTTAAAAGAAGATGTTCAAGTTGCACGGGAGGCATTGGTGTTAAAAAAAAAAAAAAAGTAAGCCTCCAGGAATTGATAGAATACAAATTGAAATGTTTCAACAAACTGACATACCTACCATTCACTTGTACATGCCAAGATATTTGGAAAACAGTGACTTGCCAACCAACTTAAAGAGATCCTTATTTATGACCATTGTAAAGAAACGTAATCTACCAGATGGCAGAAATAATCAAACAGTATCATTAATAACACATACAAGTAAAATTGTTCTGAACATAATTCAAAAACAATTGCTGCCAGAAATTCAAGTCAGATTCATCAGAGGTACTAGAACAAAGAATATTACTGCTGACATCAGATGGGTCTTGGCCAAAAGCAGAACATACCACAAAAATGTTTACTTGTGCTCTATGGACTATGCAAAAGCAACTGACTATGTGGATCATAACAAACTATGACAAACACTATAAAGTAGGGTTGTTGTTGTTGAATGCCGTCGAGTCTGTTACAACTCATAACGAACCAGTATAGGGTTTCAGAGGAGAAACTGGTGGGTTTGAACTGCCAACCTAGTGGTTTGAAGACAAGTGCGGATCCACAGAGCAGCACCATAATTTAGAAGTATGATGAGTATTACAGAATAATTAATTTTGTTCACAAGGAAACTGGACATAGATTGCAAATAATACAAGAAATGGGATGACATAAAGAAGAAGGTGGCATCAGAATTGGGGGAAGACTAATTAACAACCAGCAATGTGCAGATGATATATATATATAATATATATATATATAGTTGTTGTTAGGTTCCATCAAGTCGGTACCGACCCAAGCAATCTTATGCACAGCAGAACGAAACACTGCCCCATCCTGGGTCAACCTCACGACTGTTGCCATGTTTGAGTCCATTGATGCTGCCATTTGGCCAATCCATCTCGTTGGGGGTCTATGTGTATATATATATATGG
>NW_006408538.1:19344536-19348323 GCF_000296735.1 Chrysochloris asiatica | reverse complement strand
GATGCATGGAGGGGATTGGAACCATGGCTGAGATGATATATGATGGAATGAATGTAAAACTAAAGTTCTCCAATGTAAACTAGCATATAATTCACAATAAAACATTTTAAAAAAGTAAAAAGGAAATCCTATACAGGGTCACAATGAGTCAGAGCTGACTTGACAGCACTTAACAACAACAAGATTTGATTTGGGAGCACAGAGGCTTGGTAGGAAAAACACTAGACTGCGAACCACAGGGTCAGTGGTTTGAGCCCATTAGTCACTCCATAGAAGAAAGATGAGGCTATCTGTTCCCATAAAGATTTACAGCCATGGAAACCCTACACAGGGTTGCTGTGACTAAATGGCAATTATCAACAACAGTAGGTCTGATTTGCTAAAACTATCTTAGAAATGTTTCCATCTATGTTTATAATGAGTAACTGGTCTGTAATGCTGATCCCTACGATGAATTGAGTTGTATTTTCTCGAAAGCTTTGGGAGAGTTTGTCTATAAATAGTATTGCGACTTACTTAAATGTGTGCTAGAATTCAAAACTTGAGCAACTTGACCCTGGATTCTTGTTTGTGAGAATGGTTTTAATGAGAAATTGTTTCTTTAACGGATAACCTGAATAGCTCAGTGTATATTTCTTCTTGAGTATGCTTTGGTCCTGGGGCTCGTGTTGGGTCCATATGATAAACACTGGACTGAGAACCAGAAGGTCTGCAGCAAGCCCGCCAGTGACTGTAGGAGAAAGATGAGGTTTTCTGCTCCCGTAAAGATTTACAGCCTTGGAAGCCCTGAACAGGGTCGCTATGAGTTGGAACCGACTCCACGGCACATAACAACAACAAAAGAATTACAACCCCAATGCAGGGTCACTATGAGTCAGAACTGACTTGATGGCCCCTAAAAACACAACACCACTTTGGCAGTTTCTATCTTTCAAGTAATTTGCTGATTTCATTAAGGTTGTAAAATATATTGGCAATTTTTAAATATATATTATTCCTTTATTTTCTTTTCAGCATCTGTAGAATCTGTGATTGTACTCCTCTCCCTCATTCGTGGTATTTGTCATTTGTGAGTTGGCTTCCCATTCCCTCGTTAGTCTAGCTAGAAGTTTGTCAATTTTATTGATGTTTTCAAAGAACAAACTATTATATTCATTCATTTTCTCTATTGTTTTCTATTCAATGGACTTCTATTATATTTATTATTTCCTTTTTTCTACTTATCTTGGGGATGCTTCTATTTTTCTGGTTCCTTGAGGTGAAAACTGAGGTCATTCATTGAGTTGAGATCTTTCTTCTTGTGCAATATAATAAGCATTTTATGCTTTAAATGTCTAAATGTTGATGCACTGTGGTTTCATTTTCATTCAATTCAAAATAGTTTTTAATTTCCTTTTTGATTTCTCCTTTAACAAATGGAATATTTTGAAGGATATTATTTAGTTTCTAAAATATTTGGGATTTTCCAGAGCTTTTTGTTACTAATTTCTAATTTAATTGTACTATAACTGGAGAACATACTTTGTATGATTTGAATGCTTTTAATCACTGAGACTGCTTTGTACTCAGAATATGGTTTATCATAATAAATATTGTGTCCACTTGAAAAGGACATATTCTGCTGAGTGTTTTGTAAGTGGCAATTGCATCAAGTGAGTTGACAGTGTTGTTCAAGGATACTTGCTGGAACTGGTACTAAAATTTACAACTGTTACTGTGAATTTACTTATTTCTGTTTTTACTTCATGCATTTGAAGCTTTACATGAATGGTTAAGAATATTTGGCCCCCTTGCTCTGCTAGCGTAGTGGTTACGAATCAGACTGTGAACTGCAAGGTCAGCAGTTCGAAACTACCAGCGGTTCCACGGGAGAAAGATGAGGCGTTCTGCTCCTGTAAAGATTTACAGCCTCGGAAACCCTGTGCAGAGTCGCTATGGGTCGGAACTGACTCCACGGCACTTAATAACAACAACAACAACAATTGAATCAATGTCTTGATTATTATGAAATAACCATTTGTCCTGGGTTCTATCCTCACACGGCTTACTTTTCTTTTGAGTAACAAAGTGGGGTACCTTGTTTTGCTCATTTGCTTTCAGCTGATTTGAGCCTGTATACTTAAAAAGTGAGGAATGTTATAGGCAGCACATTGTTGACAATTGCACATTGCTGACTAGCTCTGCTTTCTAGATTGTTCTGAGCATGGTTAAGTCACTGAAAATCCTGTGGAGCACAGGTCAGTTTTGACACAGGTGGGGTCAACATCAGTCAGAATTGCTTCAAGGGGTATACAAACACAGGCATTCTTTAACTTTGTTCTGGAACAGTTAATTTAGTTGTCAGTAGTGTGATCCTATCAGGTGTTGCTTTTCAGCTTTGTTAGAAGAACCCAGAACATCCTCTAGTCTGGAAGAGGCAAACACTTTCTATGTACTCCCCCTGAAGACCGATGAAGTTCATGAGATTTCCCACTCTGGCTGGTGGTAACAGTTGCAGGCCCTGAGTGTAGTGTGTCTACAGTACTCAGCTGAATATAAGGGTGGAACGCTGCAATCTTCTGTGTTCTCGCTACTTTCTGTGTTCCCCTGCCACACAGCTGTCTACTCTGACTTGCGAACTCTAGCTCTTGTGGCCTTCCACTAGGTTACCATTCGATTTTCACTATACAGAGAGATTGCCAAACACTATACCTGGGTTCCCCTGTTTTTGCGCTGAGGTCTGGAAATTCTCTCCAGGCAGTTACATGGGGTATCACAGAACTCATCACGTTTATTTCCTGACTCCCAGGGACTGCTATCCTTCCTTGCTTATCAAGAGATAGCTGTGAGGAACAAAGTGTTCCTAATAAATAGGTTAACAGAAACGTTTTAAAGCCTCACTGCTAGTACACAAGTATTGAGGAAAGGAAGGTGGACCTGGGGAGAAAACTGTGGTTTTGATCATTTATATTAACCACAATGAATTTTATTTTATTATTTTTTTAAAGGTAGGGAAGAATAAAACAATCTTTTATATGTTCACCAAATCGCAATTTAGACTTCACCACATTTGCAAATAAAACATCTTCCCTCTACCATGAGATACAAGGATAATCCATTACTAGAGTATACAAAAAGCAGAAGAGCAGGAGATCAGATGAAAGAACAGAAAGCTTACTGTCTTCTAAATGTACCCTTTGGTTTTGTAATAAAATGCAGTATCAGTTTTATTTGTCCTTACTTTCATCACTCAACTGATATCGCTAGTCTATTAAAACTTTGTAAGTATCTGGTTTTGAAACACAACTTACATGATATTTATTACAGATATTCATTCTCTGCATTTGTATCATCTGCAAGCATAGCTTTATCCAAGACACTAACAGTTCACTTCAGCAAATCTAAGGGCAACACCTGAGGCAAGTGACTTGAAATAAATTTATTTATCAGCAGATTTTTGAGACGAATTCAATAAATTACCAAATACATAAAAATGCCTTTTTTGTTGTTGTAATGTACTGTGGAGTTGGAACCGACTCATAGTGACCCTGTACAGGGTTTCCGAGGCTAGAAATCTTTACGGGAGCAGAAAGCCTCATCTTACTCCCACGGAACAGCTGGTAGTTTCGAACTGTTGACCTTGAGGTTAGCAGCCCGATTCGTAACCACTACGCTACCAGAGAATGCCTTGACTCAGTATTTATGATTGTATAATCCATACCATGACAGAAATTGTAAAAAAAGCAAAACTATAAAAACTATAAACAATAAAAAAAACACAAATAGCCACTGCCAATTGCTCTGCTGT
>NW_006408538.1:19341652-19344436 GCF_000296735.1 Chrysochloris asiatica | reverse complement strand
CATGTGGCTGTCAGATACAAAATGGCCAATACCAGTCCATTTCAGTTCACTAATGCCTGAGATATCAATGTTTATGCATTCCATTTCATTTTTGACAATTTCCAATATTCATACATTCTCTTTGTAATTCCAATTACTAATGGACGTTTACAGGTATTTCTCTTCATTTTGAGTTGTGCCCCATCAGCAAATGAAGGTCCTGTGGGCTTTACTCCCACAGGCTTTACTCCATTTGCGTCATCAAGGTCAACTCTACTTTGAGGAGGCAGATCTTTCCCAGTCACATTTTGAGTGCCTTCCAACCTGAGGGGCTCATTTTCCGGCACTGTACTTGACAGTGTTTCTCTGCTATTCATAAGGTTTTCAGTGACTAAATATTTGGAAGTAGTTCGTCTCTTATTCTTCCTAGCCCATCTTTGTCTGAAACCGTGATCCTGTTGGTATTTAAATAGCCGTGGCATAGCTTCCAGAATCACAGCAACTCACAAGTCTCCACAGTATGACAAACTGACAGACGAGTGGTGGAAAAATACTTTCTAGTCCTACACGATCCTCACAATCTTTGCTATGCTTGAGCCTTACTGCAGCCACTATGTCAATCCATTTTGTTGAGGGTCTTTCTCCCTGATCCTCTACCAAACATGACGTCCTTTCCCAGGGAATGCTCTCACCAGATACCATGTTCAGCTTTCATCTGCATATGAGATGACTGAAAATACTATGGCTTGGGTCAGGTCCAAGTTAGTCCTCAAAGTGGTATCTTTGCCTCTTAACACCTTAGAGGTCTTTTGCAGTAGATTTGCCCAATATGATAAATCACTTGCGTTCCTGACTGCTGCTTCCACGGGATGTTGATTGTGGATCCAAGTAAAATGAAATCCTTGACAACCAGTATTTCCGTGTCTTATGGGTTCAGTTGTGGGGATTTTTGTTTTTTTATGTTGAGGTGTAATTCATATATAAAGTCTTTAATTTTCATCAGTAATTACTTCCAAAACTGTGTAACAAGACGGATGTTATTAAAGTTAGTGATGGATAGATATTCTTTCCTGTCATGCCTGTGCTCAGGATCACACAGATCCGACGTCACTCACTTTGTGTTTAGAAATAATAAATAGATGTGAAATAGAAACTTTAGAGTTCATATCACTGTTTTTTACACAACCTTTGCATTTCTGAAATTAGATTCACATTCTTTAATTACTGAGATTTTTTTTAACCATTTGACAAATGAGAACATTAAGAGCGTGAGAAGTTAATTTGCCTTCTCATCTTCACATGGATTAATTTGTTAACTCAAGTTCCATACCTGTAGCGTATTGGAGACTGCATCTAGCATAAAGACAAAATATTAGGGTCTGATGCTAAAGTATAGGCGCTTGAGAAAGAGGTGAAATCTATTATTATGGATTAAATCAGGTTCAAAGTAGATGAGCAAGCCCCTGATGTCCTATATCATGATATTCTAATTTTGAAAAGGGACAACTGAGACCACTGTATGAATCCTAGTCACAATAACGATGACCTTGTGTGTTATTGTAACAAGGCGATGCGGCCAGACGTGCCACCTCTTTCTGTCACTCTCACTTCCAATCTCCTACCAAATCCTGTCAGATCTGCTTCGAAATATATTCAATATTAAAACAAACACTTTTCATTATTTCTGTCTCTATCACCTCGGTCTAAGCCATGATCAGCTTTTACTTTTATTACTGTCATAACCTCATAATTACTCTCTATTTTTATGCATTTTATATTCTGCCTTTTTAAAAATACCAGTCTCACCAAGGTAGACACTTGTGTGTTTTGCATACCCAGAACTTACTACTGTGCCCAGTACATAACAGTCCTTCACGAAATCCTAGAGTAATAAATCCACATAGCAACCAAACGAATCCCTTTAAAAAGTAAGTCAGGTTATGGGACTCTCTTGTCTAAAGCCACATTCAATGCTTTTCCATCTCTTTAATAGGCAACGTTAAACTGAATAATCAATCCAGCAGCCATACAGCTCGAACCTTACCTCCTTCCACTCGCCTTTCTAGCCATGCCGATTGCACTGCTGTGCACACTTCGTCTTCCCTTCGCCTAGAATACTGATGGCTCTTTAACAAATCCTGCTGGCAAAAATGGATATCCGCTTGCAGAAGAATGACAGAAGACCCATATCTCACACCATATGCCAAAACTAACTCAAGATGGATTGAATACCTAAATATGAAACCTCAAACTATAAAGCGAATTGAAGACAAAAAGAGGGGACACTTAGGAGCTGCATGCAATATATGCCATAAATACCCTATCACCCATAACTTACAACATACAAACAGAAGACAAATTAGATGACTGGGAACTCGAAAAATGAGACACATGCAGACTTCAAAGACTTTACCAAAAGAATAAAAAGATAAGCATCACACTCTAGGAAAAATAATTTTGGCAATGACTTATCAGACAAGGGTCTAATCTCTAAAATTTATACAAAATTTCAAAACCTCAACAACAAAATGACAAATAATCTCATTTCTTAAATGGGCAGAGGGTATCAACAGACATTTCACCAAACAAGACATTCAGGCAAACAATAAACATATGAAGAAATGTGCGGAATCATTAGCTATTGTTATCAAGTACTGCTCAGTCCCACTCACAGCCACTCCATGTAGGGCTGCCGAGGAGAGGCTGGTGGGTTTGAACTACCTACCTTGGGATTAGCAGTCCAGTGTTTATACTACAGCATTATAACAGGATTCCATTAGAGAGACGTATTGATAAGAGATATAG
>NW_006408538.1:19339762-19341173 GCF_000296735.1 Chrysochloris asiatica | reverse complement strand
GTGAATTTGAGAAACACCTCATGACATGTGTGAACCTGGAAGACATTATGCTGAGTAAATTAGGGAAAATAGTGCATGAGAACACTGCTATAAAAAAATCAAGAAATTCTGACACAAAAAAGAATTATTCCTTGATGGTTACCAGGAATGGGAGGGGAAGGGAGGGTAATTTACTAACTAGAGGGTAGACACATGTATCAACTTGTGAGAAGGGGAAGGCAATATATAGTCAGAGCAAGGTCAGTAAAATGATAAAGGCAAAGGACAACACTCGGAGGAGTAGCAACAGAGGTAAATACTATGATATACACAATCCTGCAGAAACAACAATCTGTGAGTGGATGGAGAAACAGGACTACAAGGCAAACAGGAGTGGGGAGGAGAATGAGACTATTCCCAGGAATATGCATAGTTTGACAGAGGATATTTCCACATTTGTATTTACATGCGCTACAAATATACCATAAATATAGTTGAGTATATAGGGGGCAAAGTTATGAAAACTTCTTAGCCATAATAAAACACTGAAAGAATGAGTTGTTGGGCCTGGGGTTCAGAATCAGTCTTGGGAGAAACCAAGGCCAACTGGTATAACACTGTTCACAAAGACAGTGATGTACGTCCTACTTAGTCAAGAGCTACTGAGGTATTAAAATCTAGTGAGCGGTCATCTAAGGTACAACTAGTGTTCTCGCCCTGTCTGACACAAAGAGTGAAGAAAACTGAGGATGCATGGAAAACCATTAATCCAATGTATTAATGGACCATGGGAAACTCAGCCTGTGTGACCTGGAGACCAGAAGAATTAGATGGTGCCTTGATACTACTTACTGATTGGTCTGAAATCACATGACAGGGTCTACACAGAATGGGAGAAAAATGTGGAACCAAACACAAAATTATAAAAATGACCAGGCTTAATGGTCTGATAGATTGGTGGAATCCTCAAGACATAGCCTTATCACCCATTAGGCCTGAAACTGAAAGCACAGCTTAGGGTCACTGATGAGCCAAACAACAGATAGGCCTATAACGTGAACCAAAATACCAGAGAGCTACGGTACCTATCAGAACAATAAACCATAAGAGTTCACAAAGGCAGCATTCACCTAAGGATAAAGCTTGCTCTTGTTGTTGTTGAGTGCCATCAAGTTGGTTCCAATCCATAGTGACCCTGGATAGGGTTTCAAAGGAGCAGCTGGTGAGCTTGAACCGCTGACGTTGCAGTTCAAACTGGCTTTACAGTCCAGCTCATTAGCCCACAGAGTCTCAACAGGACACAGATTATTTTATTTTATATGGCTTGTTGTTGTTGTCATGTGCCATGCAGTCAGTCCAACTCCTACTGACCCTGCACAGAGTTTCTGAGGCTGTAAATCTTTATGGGAGCAGAAAGCCTCATCTTTCTCCC
>NW_006408538.1:19327367-19331782 GCF_000296735.1 Chrysochloris asiatica | reverse complement strand
AGTCAAAAGGGAAGAGATTGTTTAACATTTCTCAAGCTGAAAGAACAGAAGGAAAATTTAACCTCGACTTGCAATATTGATGGGTCCTATTGTGGCACTGTAAGATAAGAACTGGACAGCTAACCGTAGGTCAGTGGTTTAAATACAGGGCCACTATGAGTCAGGACTGACTTGACGGTGCTAAACAACAATAGGCAAACTACTGAACAATGCAGAACTTATCAAAAGAGAATGGAACATAGAGTCACTTTACCAAAAAGAAGTGGTCAACCATTTCAGGAGGTAGCCTGGGATCAAGAATGAGTAACAACGAAGGAAGAAATCTGCAGTGCAGGGAGAGCAACAGTGAAAAACAAGCTCCAGGAATGAGTGGAGTACAAGTGAAAATATTTCAATGAACTGATGTTAACAGATAGCACTCGCTTGTCTAAGACAAGAATTTGGGAATACAGTACCTGGCCAAAAGCCTGGAAGAGATCCATATATTTGTGCCTATTCCAAAGAAAGCGTGACTCAGCAGAGTGTGGAAATTATCTAGTAATTTCATTAATATCACATACAAGTAAAATTTTGCTAAAGCCAATTAAAAATGGTTACACCAGTACACATAGAAAAAGAGCTGTCAGAAATGCAAACTGAATTCAGAAGAGGACATGGAATGAGGGATACCACTGCTGATGTCGGGATTTTGACTGAAAGCAGAAAATATCTCTAAGATAACATTTCGAATAATGGATATTCGAAAACACTTCATTGTACTCATGACAAAACTGTATACAGACCAAGAGGCAGTCAGTCATTCAAACAGAACAAGGGGATATGAATGGTATAAAATCAGGATTGTATCCTTTTGCCATACTTATTTCAACCTGTATGCTAAGCAAATAATCCGAGAAGTTGGGTTATATGAAGAAAAAGGTGGCATCAGGATTGGGGGCAGACTCATTAACAACCTGAGATATACAGATGATACAACCTTGTTTGCCGAAAGTGAAGAGGACTTTAAATACTGTTGAAGATTAAAGACCAGAGCCTCAGTATAGATTATACCTAAATGTAAAGAAAACAAAAGTCCTCACAATTGGACCAATAAATAACATGGTAATGGAGAAAACATTGAAGCTGTCATAGACTTTAATTTGCTTGGATCCACAATCAATACACATGGAAGCAGCAGTCAAAAAGTCAGATGACATACTGCAGTAAGCAAATCTGTTGCTGTTCAAAAGAGCAAAGACGTCAGGTTGAGGACTAAGGTGCACCTGACCCAAGTCACGGGTTTTTATGGAAACTTTTATTGTGAAGTGAGTGATAGTTTACAAGGGAGAACATCAGTTTTGCACTCAACCAATCGTATTCTGTTTCACTGCAATGAGTACAATCCCCTCCATCACCTTCAGTTAACAGTATTTGTTTGCCTCTATTCCCTCTTTTTTTTTGTTTTAAATGTACAAAAACATGCAGGAATATACAGTTGTTTAAACAACCACAGGGCACATTTTGCAAGCCCACTTCCTGCCCTCAGCACACAGTCTTTCTCTTTCAATGAGTCTAGAGTCCTCAGGTGCTCTAGGCTCTTCATGCCACTATCTCTGCCTCCATTTCTGGTGTTGCTGTTTCTCTGGTTAGAATCCCAGTGTTACGATCATGCGGGTCCTACGGTCCTCTGTTTCTGAGATGTAAGATTAACTACTCCCCCCACCCCACAAGTCATGTTATTTTTAATCGCCTCAGATTAATGTGAAAGTTGAACATTCAATAAGGAAGACTGGAGAAGAGTGGATGCATTTGACTTATGGTGTTGGCAAATAATACTCAAAGTACCATGGACTGCCAAAAGGGTGAATTAATCTGTATTGGAAGGAGTACAGCCAGAATGCACCTTAGAAATGAGGAAGGCAAGATGTCGTCTCGAACTATGGACATATTATCAGGTGGGACCACTCCCTGAAGAAAGACATCATGCTTGGAAAAATGGAGGGTTAGTAAAAAAAAAGGAAGACCGCAACAAGATGGACTGATAAAATGGCGGCAACAATGGGATCAAACACAACAACAACTGTGAGGATGATACAGAACAGAACAGTGATTCTGACTGTTGTGCACAGCGTCACTATGTGTCAGAACTGACAAGACAGCACCCAACAAGTCTTTGCCAAACTGTTTACATTCTTTCTTGGTTCTGTAAATGTTTCAGTCTTTTTTACATGTCATTTATAAAACTGAACACATATTCAAAAGCCCTCTAAGAGTTCTGCAGCATTGTGTTTTGGAATTAACCCGTTGTTGTTAATTTCAACTCATAGCTCTGCCTGGAAGGATTTAGGAAAGCCAATTGCCACGTCTTTCTCCCATAAAGTTGACTAGTGGGTTCAAACAACCAACCTTTCAGCCAGCTGCCGAGTTGCTTAACTACTGTGTCACTAAGACGCCTATGATCCTGCTCTATGACAACCAATTCTTTCATGTTATTTAAAGGGCTAGAATAACAGTAACTTCCTTTATTTTTCTGAAAACGAAACTGTCAAAAAAGGAAATCTAATTTTTTTCATATGCTTGGATTTTAGTTAAACGAAATTTCCAGTAGAAACCTAGAAGTTTAAGATTTCTATTGCCACTAATTCTTGCCTTGACGTATATTGTGAAGTGTCAAGATGTAGCATTTCCTTCAATTGGTAAATGCATTTGCAGATATTCACATCATGATAATACTTGTTTAATCCTCACCCATGTGATCTCACAAATTGCAGACAGGCCACATTTTATATTATTGGAGGCAGACAGCACAAATATCTCACCTAGACATAAAGATCAAGGACTAGGACCGAATTGCTAGAACCACAGTATTAGGAACAGAACGAACTTCTCAGATAATTAATATACTGCCATAAGTTGTTGTTGTTGCTAAGTGTCCTCAAACTGGTTCTAACTTAGAGATCCTAGGGTTTCTAAGACCACACACATTTATTTATGGGAACAGAAAGTCTCATCATTCTCTCACAGAGGAGCTGGTAGATTAGAACTGTTGACCTTGTGACTAGCCGCCGTCAGGGTCACCAGCACTTGTTTTAGAGGTAACCCTCTAACTTAAGAAAGCTAAGTGACTTGACCAAGGTCACATGAAGATACACTGCTTTCTTTCTTTCCTATTTCATGGATTTTTAAAGTCAGTACATTAAATATAAGATGTAAAAATTCTACTTTTTCACTAATTAGGAATGGAAGAAAGGACATTGTTGGCTTAGCAACAACAACAAAAAGATATAAATGAAAAACTAAAAAACCTTCCATCATATTATTGTCTAATACAATGTACAAATATTACTAAAAATGTAACATTAACAAATAAATTTAATACAATTTACAATATACCAAGATTTCTGTATGTTTATTTTACACTAGAAGCCCCTTACCTTAATCCCTAAAAATTTAAGGAAAACATTATTTTACTGGTAAGAAAACAAATCTGGGGCTGTCAGGAGATGGGATGAGCAGACGGGTGGTCTAAAAGGTCTGAGAAACATTTTTTGCTTGTGGTTAAAAATAGGTATGCGATTGTAAAACTTCAACATAAATGTACAGAAAAGGATTCATTTTATTATAAGTAAATGATACTTCAAAAGACCTAACCTTAAAACAAAACAAAACAAAAACACCCAAAATTTGTACTAAATGAGAATTTCACATAAACTGGAAGATATACTAGAATACTGAGTTAGAATGGAGCTACTACTGTGTAATTCTCAAAATAGAAATATGCAAGTATTTAGATTTTTATTTATATATTTATGAAGCAGACCAGAAACACGTAATCCATAAAAAAAAGGTATGTTTTTTTAAAAAGGTAACTCACCGTCTCATTTCCAAAAATGATGTCAATATAAGGCAGGACTTTCATCAATGGCTCCTTGTAGAACTGGCTAATAAATGGTGCAGACAGATTCAAAATGAAAATTTTGTTGTTTTCAGAAGCATGGCGTGCCACTTTTAATATTGATTCTGGGGAAACCGTAAGAAAAAAGCCCTGGATAAAAAATAAAAAGGATAATTTAGAAATTCCAGTTCCACAGAATCACATTCAGTGAGAATAAAAATAACTTATACAAAATATGGCACTGTGGGCTATGTCAGATTGCAAAGTCATTTGAACTGCAAGGTCAGTAGTTCAAGCTCATCAGCTGCTCCTTTGAAACCCTCTGCAGAGTTGCAATCAACTCAAGGGCACTTAACAACAACAAGAACAACAATAAAATTACAAAATGCATGACAAACAATAGCAGAACATGACTACAAATAAACTAAAATGGTTGTTGTACCGACTCATAGTGAATGAAACACTGCCCGATCCTGGGCCAACCTCACTACTGTTGCCACGCTTGAGCCCATTGATGCTGCCACTTTGCCAAACCATCTCG
>NW_006408538.1:19320481-19327257 GCF_000296735.1 Chrysochloris asiatica | reverse complement strand
TTTCTCTTCATTTTGAGCTGTGCCTATCAATCCCATGGGCTTTACTCCCACAGGCCTTACTCCATTTGCGTCATCATGGTCAACTCTACTCTGAGGAGGCAGCTCTTCCCCAGTCACATTTTGAGTGCCTTCCAACCTGAGGGGCTCATTTTCCTGCACTATATCTGACAGTTTTTCTCTGCTATTCATTAAGTTTTCAGCAACTAAATATTTGGAAGTCGTTCGTCACTCTTTATTCCTAATCTGTCTTCGTCTGGAAGCTCATCTGAAACCTGTCCACCATGGGTGACTCTTGCTGGTATTTAAAATACTGGTGGCATAGCTTCCAGAATCACAGCAACTCACAAGCCACCACAGTGTGACAAACTGACAGATGAGTGGTAGATTAGTGCTGTCAAATTGCTTCCAACTCATAGTGACCCTGTGTAGGATTTCCGAGGAGCAGCTGGTGAGTTTGAACTGCCAACTTTATGGTTCATGGTCCCGTGCTGATCCTACAGCGTCACACCAGGTGTATGCTTGGTATATATAATATTCTTGATATGTAACATTACCTCAGAGTATGAAGTCTTACTTCACATTCTATTTATATACTTGGTACAGAAATCATTCTGAGAATTCACAAAAGAAAAATATTTGTGAAGATTCATTCAAACCAATAACTACATTCAAGTCAGACAAATAGTAAAAACTCAATAATTTTTTAAAGCTATCTGTTGATAAAGATTATAGCTTGTGACCTATGAAACATCAAAAATGGAATTTTTGAGGAAGATTATAAATTAGAATTTTCAAATGATGAAATAATAATTCAGTAATACAGTAACAAATATATTTTTTAAATTTCATGTCAGCAAAGAAATATTTATATACATCATTAACACTAATAAAATGTTTGAAAAAACACAATTAGGCTTTCTAAGTGAAAGAAAGAATAAGAAAAGATATGAATGTAGTAAACTGGTTTGGCAAATGACCTATGAAGCCGGCAGGGTCAGCAGAGTTAAGAACACAAAGGGCCTTAAACAGTAGGCTAGGATTTATTTGGTAGGCAATGTGGCATAAGAGGAGTGGGGATGGATGATCTATAATGAATTTTTCCTTAAGGAAAAGGAACAAGCTTACAGGAAAATTTCAAGGAAAGTTAATCTGGATAGCAGCAATTTCAGCAACTGTTAATAAAAGCCTGCACTGTGCTGTATATAAAGGAAACCACTGTGGGAGTAGTACATATAGAACTTGGCAATTGTTTAAGATGTGGGAGGCATTGAAGAAAAGGGTCAAAGGAGGACTGAATCTGGTTCTACTTTTAATAAAAATTTAAAATCCAGAGTAAGAGCTGACAGCAGCGTTCGAGCATTCAGTTGTGGCCAAGATACAGGTAAAGTGCTAAGGGACTTAAAAATATCTACCAGAAAGAAGAGCTCAGGAGAAAGTCCATGGATGAAGGTGATGGTAAAAAAAGAGGAAAAGGGGGTTATGCTCCGACTCAAAGGGTTTCCGAGTTGCACGTGGCGAATCTAAACCACGTTCCCTGTAGCTTAAACCAACCTTGCAGTCCTGCGCTTATCCTACAACGCCACAACAAGACTCAGTGTTATATTGATGTAGATAAAGAGGGGTGAGCACAAAAAAATCACAAGATGTGATGACTAGGAGAAAGCACTTACAGTATAAAGTTAAAAATAGATGCTTGTTAAGGAAAGAAAGGTGAGAAAGTAAAAGTAAGCATTATTAGTTATTTTAGGAGCTTTTATCAGTGAATCTTAATAAAACCATGTGATATTTACTGGGCATGTATTGTGTACTATTGTGTAAATAATAACTCATCATTATTCTTTCTTCACATCAAATTGACTCATATGGTGGTGGTTACTAATATTATTTTATAAATAAATAAATTTATTTTATAAATAAAGATAAACACATTAAGAAACGCTCCCTAGAGCACACGAGGTATCTGTGATGAAGTTTAGACTCATATTACACTGGAGAGCACGCCCCTGAGTTTGAGTAGATAACAGAATGAAAAGGGAGGTTTTCGTCTTTTACGGAAGTGGTGGTGAAAAAGGGCTACTTTTTAGGATAAAGTTTAGTCATTTTGTCTTTCAGAGAAAAGGATCTACTGGGAATCTAGTGGGGAAGTAGAGCACAGAATCTGAGTAAATGAGGGAATCAGGAGGGGAAAAAGACATAATAAAAATTCTATAGAATATATTGAAAATATTTTCTGTATTTAAAAATTTCAACATCAAATACTACAAGAATTCTACAATTCATTTGTGGCAGAGGTCATGGTCTATAAGGATCCATCTTTGAAGGATTTATTGTCTAAGGAATTCTGAGCTATTAAGAACGATTTTATACTCTGAGTATCTATTATCATTTTAAAGTATTTCTAATAAAACTCTATTAAAAGTAATGTTTTCCAGGAGTCTTGGTAGAACTGGTAGGGTAAGCACTGGACTTCTAACCATGAGGTCAGTGGTTCCAACCCACCAGCAACTCTACAGGAGAAAGATGAGGCTGTTTATCACTGTAAAGATTTACAATCTTAGGAAGTATATTCAGGGTCACTATGAGTTGGAATTAACTTGACCGCAGTAATTCACCACCCCATTAGAATAATATGTTATTAATAGTTTCTCGAGCCCTGGTGTGGGCTCGAGATAATAGGATAAGTTTACCACTAGGTCTGAAGTACAAACCCACCAGCCGTACCCGGAAACTCTGTGTTGTTAAATGCCGTGGAGTCGACTCTCACCCATGGAGACCCTGTATAGGGTTTCTGAGGAGTAGCTGGTGACCTTGAACCGCTGACCTTGCAGTTCAAACGGCTTTGCAGTCTGATGCATTAACCCACAACACCACACCAGGACTCCTATCTAAACTCTATATAGGGGTTGCTATTTGTCGGAACCAAGTTGAAAAAACCCAACAACCACATTTTCTTCTCATTAAAAAAGCATCAATCTACTAATTCCTTATCAATTTCCAACTGTTCTGAAAGTTAGTAAGGAATTAGTCTTGGTCTTAGGAAATATTACTTTAAAAAAATCTTTTCATCTTCTCTTTTTAACCAAATACTATGTTACTTGTAAACCATGAGTATCCAAGCTGCTTCCTCTCCTATTCCCATCATATGCTGAACTAAAATGAATAGTTTAGATAGCATATTGTCTCCACAGGAATATGTGAACATGTACTTGCTTTTAGTCTTTCATTTAATGAGAAAAATTTAAAGCCCACCCCCCTATTTCTCCCCCAAATGTTCCAGTATGAAATAAAAACCTCCCCGAGCTAGCATTCAGCCAGCTGTGGCCTAACCACAGACAGCCATAGAATGGTCTACATAAATAGTAACCTGGTCAAATAATTAGGCTTCTCACCAGCCTCAGACTGAAAATTTGATCTGTGCAAAAATACATCTGATTGTAATTTAAGGTGCAGAACACTATGCCCCTGGAGTCTAAATTTGGCCTCATTTCAAATGTGTGTATGTTGTGTGTGTGTTTTATTTTAAAAAGGTAACACAAGAAAACTGTGATGTAGATCGTTTACCTTTTATTTTGTCAAGTATAAAATGAGTATACGGAAATAAAAAGTCAGCTTTTAAATAAGAGACAAATACAATTTAAATCCATTTTAAAATGGTCTCTTGTTTTTCTTTAAGTAAATATTTAGAATTCAAACAATATGGGATTTGTGCTCTGTTAAATTTGCAGACTTTTAAAATTGATGCCAACCATAATTTTTCTTCCTGGATTTATATCCTTGTTAAGCCACATGTCCCAGACTATAGAATAACCAAAAATAAAAGCAGTGGTAGGAAAAAGAAAAAAAAAAAAAATTTTTTTTTTCAAGTGTCAGGTTGCAATAAAAATGGGCCAATAGTTTGTTCAGCCATAGTTTAGAAAAAATACTCTATGTGCCCAAGAAAATCTTGCTCTTTCCTAATTAGGTACCTCAGTCTTTACGACAGTTAACACTGTCTTTGTTCCTATAAGCAACTAAAAGCAAAATAGATACTACACTTAGAGGCTGAATAATATTAATGAGCGGTGAGAGAGAAACCGAACATTGTGGCACTGTAGGGTAAGAACTGGACTGCTAATCACAAGGTTAGAAGTTCAAACCCACCAGCGGTTTCTCAGAAAACCTATACAGTGTTGCTATGAGTTGGAATGCACTCAATGACACTTAATAACAACAACAACAAAACAATGTGTTTCTGTCAATGGTGGTTCCATAACTTAGAAAAGGATACTGGTAAAGGACACGCTGGACATATAACCCAATGCTACTGACCTGTACCTATTAAAAATGCTGAACTGGCAAATGTTTTTTTTACATATATTTTTACCACAATTGGGGAAACAAAGCGAGGATAGGATAGAACAAAGTTGTCTTTTGTTCATCATAACAAAAGACAAAGGAAGAGCCAAATAACCATTTGAGAGAACTAAACTCCATGCTTGTAAACCTCAAATACTTAGATTTGTCTCTAAGGAATTCTCAGAGTAGTTGACGTATTGTAGAATATTAGGAACGAATCTGTTTAACATACTGAAACAAGAGGAAAGGAATTCCTCTTCCTCCTCTTAACTGGAGTTTATGTAACTAAATTCAGGGTGATCATTAAGTTTCTTTTAAATTGTTCTTACCTAAGAAAGCAAATTACTATTTCTATCAAAAACTCTGAAGAATAGGTCTATGCATATACGTACATACATACTGATGATTAAGTTTTATGGATTTATAATTCTTGGAAATATAATTTCTATATGAACACAGAAGGAAATGAAGCATTCTAGAGTAATTATATCTATAAGGAGCCAATGTGAATATATCTTTGGTGCTAAGCGCTGTCCTGGAGTCCTGGTGTGGCGCTGTGGGTTAATGTGCTGGACTGCAAAGTTGCTTTGTACCTCAGGTTTAAATTTGGGAACAGGGAGAACAATGACCCATGAAGCTCATCTATAAGCAATGGATAAAGTATTAGATTTCACTTTAAATTAAGAAATTGTAAGTTAGTTTATTTTCTCACAATTATGTATCAATTCCAGTTTGCTTAAAAAGTTAAAAGTTGTTGATTTTTTTAAACACAAAAAATCTGTTATAAAACAGAATATCAAACTTCTGGAGCAGGAATGCCTTTCAAAATTAGAGATAAAAGATTCCCTAAGTCTTTGCTGTATAAAAATGAAAACGTTCAATTGATTCTCTTCTCTTCCCAAGTTGGGGGAGGTGCGGGCAAATAAAAGTCTTCAGTAAAAATGACAAAGTGTTGATACCTATAAGGGAGTGTCAAAAAGTTGGTGACAAAAAAATGGCAGTATCTTTTCATTTCATTTTCCCCAAACTTTTTATAGCCTATAAAGAATTTTTTATAGTCTATAAAGAATCTGGAGTCTTGCTCAACCACAGATTGGTTTAAATTGCAAGGTTGGCGGTTCAAACTCACCAGCTGCTCCTCAGAAACCCTATACGGGGTCTCAATGGGTCAAAACTGACTTAAAGGCACTTAACAACAACAACAATGAAGAATGTAAATAAATCGGTTAAAAACAAACAACATTCCAGTGGTCATCAAACACATGACAAGATGCTCACAATAATGCATTAGAGTTAGACAGACACAAATCAAGCCTTCAAAATGGCAATGATAAAAAAATGGACAACAATGAATGTTGGCAAGGATGTGGTAAGATTACAACCCTTATCCACAGCTGGTGGGAACGTAAACCAGTACCAAACTACTGTGGTAAGTGGTACGGCAGGCACGGCCTCAAAATCAACTTCTTTCTCTACAATTATTACTCCAATTTTTGTTATTTTGCTGGTTTGGATCCTGCATCTGGCCTGTCAAATCTTTGGACTTGAGCATGTGGCACATGCTACTGCCTGCTGATCCCGCGAGGCATCAGTAGTTGGCCATCCTACCTGTTCAACTTGACTGCCAGATATTTCATTTACCAATTAGCCCTGCAGCTACGTAAGTGTGAAGCCTCCAGTCTGACACATATAAATCACGGACTGGGAACTTGCCCACCTCTACAACTTGATATAAAGTGTTCTTTATATATATACATATATATAGAAGTCTCACTGGTTTTGCTTCTCTACAGAACCCTGCCTGACTAATAATCCCAGAGACTGAAGAGAGGTGACATGAACAGACATATGCATCCCTTTGTTAACTGCAAGAAAATGGAATCAAAGTAAGTGCCTTAAATGAATAAACAATAAGCAAAAGGTAGTACACACATACAATGCAACACAATGCAACCATATGGAACAATAATGAGGTTTCAGAGACAAATCATGCTTGGACCTAGAGGACATAATCCTAAGTAAAAAAAATTAAAAATCAATCACATAAGGACAATTACTACCTCATCCCACTTTTATGAGCCAAAAACCGTTGTTGATGTTATCAAGTGCCATTGAGTCAGTTCTGACCCTTAAAGACCATTATAGGGTTTCCAAGAAGTGGCTGGTAAGCTTAAGCTGACGATTTTGTGGTTCAAACCAACTTTACACTCCAGTGAATTAACCCACAGCGCCACACCAGAACTCAAAGACAAGAACAGAAATATATATATAAATAAGCATATACATATATTGAGTCCTGGCATGGCGCTGTGGGTTAATGTGTCAGACTGCAAAGCCATTTGAACTTCTAGGTCAGTGGTTCAAGCTCACCAGCTGCTCCTTGGAAACCCTGTACAGGGTCGCTATGGGTCGGAACCTGACTTGATGGCACTTAACAACAA
>NW_006408538.1:19303497-19320381 GCF_000296735.1 Chrysochloris asiatica | reverse complement strand
GTGGTTCAAGCTCACCAGCTGCTCCTCGGAAACCCTGTACAGGGTCGCTATGGGTCGGAACCTGACTTGATGGCACTTAACAACAACAATATATATATATATACACACATGTATGTATGCAGTTCAATGCTTATTGGTGATAACCAAGTTTGGGTGTATAGGAAAAGAGAGAATTACACTCTAGATCCTGTTGTTTGCTGCCATTGAGTTGGATCCGACTCACAGCAACTAGATTAACAGAACAAAACACTGCCTGGTCCAGTGCCTTCCTCAGTCGTTGCTGTATTTGAGAAGTTGGTAGAACTCAATTTTATCATCATTAGCTTAGTGGTTGCTGTGTAAATTTGAACAACAGCTGTATTAACTTGTTTTTCTTGTAGGAATATGGGCATAATCCTGTCTCAGGTAACAATGCCCTCAAAGTACATCTTGAAATGCTCTTTTTTGATAATGAATGTGACACCATTCCTCTTTGTCATGCCCAGCACAGTAAACCATATGATTGCCCAAATCAAAATGGCCAATACCAGTCCATATCATTAATGCCAAGGATCTTCATGTGTTCCATTTCATTTTTGACAGCTTCAATTTTCTTAGATTCTTATTTGTACACTTCATGTATGGATTCTGGTTCTTCTCATTTTGAGTTGTGCTCTACCAACCAGCAAATGAAGGTTCTGAAAGCTTAGCTCCATCCATGTCATTAAAGTCAACACCACTTTGAGGAGGCAACACTTTCCTAACTTGTATTTGAGGGCCTTCCAATCTGAAAGCTCATCTTTTGGCAATATACCAGACAATGTTTCGTTGCTATGAGATTTTCAGTGACTAAATTTTCAGAAGTAGCCAGCCTTTTCATCCTAGTCTGTTTTAGTCTGGAAACTCCTCTGATACCAGTAGACTAGCTACCAGCAACACAGCAACATATAAGTGCCAAAGTATGACAAACTGAGACAAGAGGTAGTTCTAGGTCACAGACACTGGCTGTTTTTGGTGATGTGGGTATAGTTGAGCACAGCTTGACCAAAGCAAATGATGTCAGTAAGAAACGCTCAAGAGAAAAAGATGTTTATACTAAAGAATCTGATATATAACTTTGGCAACAATATCAACAATGAGCAAAAAATGATGGTATGGTCACATATATGTTTGCATATCCAAATCAGTATATTGGATGGTAGAGGGATAAGCATATTTATGCACAGATATAAGTATTTATTATGTGCAGACACATACAATAAAGGATATTAATTGTAAGCATGGTGCTCTACTAAAAAACATCCATGAAATGTGGGACCCTATCCAGAGAAGCAGCGACAGCAGAGATGCAGGCAGAGATGCGGACATGGAGAGAGGATATAGCTGAGGACTCTAGACTCATAGAAAGGGAGGGACTGAGTGTTGGTGGTTAGGTGGTAGACTTACAGAATGTACCCTTTGGTTGTTTAAATTATTATATCTTCATAAGTTTTTCTGGTGACATCTCCCCACCCCACCCCCAAAAAACTGAGGGAATGGAAGCAGATTCTGTTGAATGATGATGCACGGAGGAGACTGTAATCAATGCAATGAAATGATGGTGGAATGTCATTGTTCTCCCATGTATAAACTATTGCTTAGTTCAGAATTAAAAAAAAAAAAAAAATTCCATGAGACCACAAGAACATTTACTTTAATGCAGAGATGAGAAGGTAAGAGGGCAGAGAAACAAGAGGACTGGAAATAAAACCAGAATGCAATTAAAGAAAATGCTGACACATTGTAGAAAATGTAACTAATATCACAGAACACTTTGAATAGAAACTTTCAAATGGGAACCTAATTTATTACACAAATGTTCACCAAAATCACAATAAACTATTATTTTACACAATCAACAAACATTAGGCTATCGGTAATTAATGAGCCAAGAACATAAACGAGTGTTTCATTAAAAGAGAAATGTACTACTAGATAAATATATAGAAAAATGTTCCCCTCTAGCAATTACGGAACGAGGGATATCATTGCTGACATCAGATGGATCTGGCAGAAATGGGCTCAGGCGTAGCAGCGATTGTGAGGTTGGTGTGGGACCACGCAGTGTTTGGTTCTGTTGCACATAGAGTCACTATGAGTCAGTACCAACTCGATGGAACCTAACAGCAACTACCAATGGCAATTAAAGGAGTCCTGGTGTGGCACTGTAGTAGTAGCCCTGGAATGCTAAGCACAAGTTTGGTGGTTCAAACCTATCAGTCACACCTCGAAAACACTACAAAGGGTTGCCATGAGTCAGAACTGACTTGACGGCACTTAACTACAACAAGCAATGAGAGAAACAACATACAAATAACGAAGAAGGGCTGGTGGAACAAATACACTAGGAAGCACAACTGACCCAGCCTTTCAGGAATCCTTAAAAAATAAAGATGAGGAACCACACAAGACATTTGGAGTCCGGGCGTGGCACTGAGGGCTAATGCGCTGGACTGCAAAGTCAGTTTGAACCTCAGGGTCGGTGGTTCAAGCTCACCAGCTACTCCTTCACCAGCTACTCCTTGGAAACTCTATACAGGGTCACTATGGGTCTCAAGTGCCGATTCAATGGCACTTAACAACCACAACAAATACAATAAATTTACACTCTTTGGTCCAATAATTCTTCTAAGACTGTGCTTTAAGGAAAAAATGCAAAATACGGGAAAATATACCTAGAAACAATGTAAGGAACAGAAACTACTCAGATAAGAATCAGCATATGTGTGATAGTGTTGGCTAGCCCTGCAAGGCTCATTTCAAACCTCAGACATCTAGATTGTAAGAGAAGTTGTATTGTTAAAAAAATAAATAAATAATAGTATAACTGAGGACTGGAACATTAAATTTTATTCTATTTTAATTGAAATATACACAGCTACATGTAGCTCTTGAGTATAGGTCATGTGTTGAGGGGAATTATAAAAATGAACATTGTACTTCAGTATACTCATTCAAATTTAAAAATGAAGCAGTGTAAATGTTTCTTCTTGTGTGTGTGTGTCTGTTTATTGTCATTTGGATGACAGTTCACAGAAGTTTATAGACAATAATTCATATACATTTTGTTTTGAGACACGGACGGTGATCCCTGCAGTCTAACTCTATTTGACCTCCGTGTGTTTACCATTTCCATGTGCCCTCCTTTCCTTCCTACCTCTTCCTGCGGTCTGAGCTTTATTCCAGGCAAATGCTGACCTGACTTTACAGCTGATTTTTCTAAGGAATGCATATCTCCCTAGTGTTATTGTTTACTTTACAGGTCTGTCCGCTGTTTGGATGAAAAGTTGAACCATGAGGTAAGTAGAGTTACAGGCTTGAATGACCAGTGAGCCAAGTAAGCATTGTTTTTTGAAAACTATTTTGCATTTGTTCTACATTTTTCTTCGACTCAGTCCAGGACCTTCTACTGTGATCCCTTTCAGAATGATTGGCAGCGGCACCTAGGTACCATCTAGATCCGGTGTCTGGATCCTGGAGGCTTGAGTTCACTTGGTCATTTATGTCTGTGGACTAACTGTTTACATATATCTTTGCCTTTCTTCACTCTTCTTTGCTGTGGGCAGGAAGAGACCAATAGTTGTACCTTAGATAACCTCTCACAAAGGTCATCAAAGTTGGTACTTATCCAAGTAGGATGTAGAACACTATTTTTGTGGACTATGCTATGCCAACTGACCTTGATGTTCCCTGAGACTATGGTCCTGAGTCCCCAGTTCTAGCAATTCAGTCCCTCAAGGTGTCTCATTATGGGTGGAGTCCCCATAACTTTGTCCTCTGTATGTTCTATTATATACAAGGGTACATCTGCAACACTTATAAATACAGATGTAAAATATTCTCTGCCAAACTAATATATGTTCAATGGTATGGTCCCATTCGCCTTCCCACACCTGCTCAGCATGCACACCTACGCATGGATTTGTAGATTACTGTTTTACTGTCATGTTATTGCAGGACTGGAATAGTTTTTACCTTTGTTTTTTTTTTTTCACTCTTGTACTTCTCCCAGCATGTCCCTGTGCCTGGATAATTTTGTGTTCATCTCCCCACACAGCAAAATATTGTTCTACTAAATACACTTTGCTGTTTTGGTAGGACGACATTTCAGTTTGACCTCTGAGAAGTTAGCAACCAAATTGAAATGCGCTACAACTGTAAAATACATACTATATTTATGATTTCGTAAAGAGAGGAATGTTAAAGATCTCATTATTAATATATTATATAACAACATGCTGAAATGATAAATATTTTAAATATATTGGGCTAAATAAGATACATTGATAACATTAATTATACACATGGTTCCTTTTTTTTTTTTTTTTTTAACAAGGCTCTAGCAAATTTTAAATTAGGTATGTGATACATATTATATTTCTACTTGATGCCATGGCTCTATACTGTTTTGAAGACATTATGCTGAATGTTAAATGAATCACAAGGCATACAAGTAGTGTATGCGGTATGGTTACATTTTGTATTACCTGTAGAAAAAAACAACTAGAAAGGAACGCATTGGAATTAACAATCGTTACATCTGAGTAGAAAAATTATGGATAATTTAGTATTTCTTTTATTTCTGTGGCACTGTGGTTAGATTACTTCAATACGTAAAACATTTTAAAAGCTTAACATTACCTTGAAGTAAATCTCTACATAAACATGAGATGTTTATAAGTAGGGAGAGACTAATTCAATAAACAAGAATGGTTGTTGGTGAGTGCCATCGAGTTGGTTCCGGCTCATAGAGACCCTGTTAAGGGTTTGCAAGGAGTGGTTGGTGGGTTTGAACCGCCAATCTGGTGGTTGAAACTAAAATTGCGGTCCAATGCTTTATCACACAGAGTCACTCCAGGTCTCCAGTGAGTAGATAAGAAGGCTCAAAAAAGAACAGATGAATACGAGATTAGTGACTTTAATGTAAACCATCTAGTATTCCTAGAGGTAAAGGAAAAATATAACGGCATGTGTGATACCAAAAACATGATTTGGACAAGCAAGGAGCCACACCGAGGGTGGAATAGCGGTGGTGATGTGGCAGGGCTGAGAGCATCACTTCCTTATTTATGGCTCAAGATGTACCACTATCGTCTGCTCTAAAAAGAACATAATTAGCCTGTTTCCCATACTGAGCTACCATAGTAAAATTCATAGCGAATAGGATGAGAGAATGAATACATTAGAAACCAAAAATAACATATTCCACAACCTTAGTTTGTCTTGGAACCCTATATACTTTATGAATCTCTCAGAAAGTGTAAAATATACTACTACTTATGGAAATGCTGGTGGTGGTTATGTGCCATGGAGTCAGTTCCGACTCATGGCGACCCTGTACAGGGTTTCCGAGGCTGTAAATCTTTACAGGAGCAGAAAGCCTCATCTTTCTCCCGCGGAACAGCTGGTAGTTTCGAACTGCTGACCTTGCAGTTTGCAGCCCAATTCATAACCACTACGCTAGGAAGATCAAATATGAATAATAATAGAAAAAAAAAATCATTCTTATCTACTAGTAAGGAAAATACTGCCTTTAACAACCATTAAGATAATGTATAAATCATTTAAAACTACAAAGTTATGATATACAGTATTTCATACCAACGACAGTAATGGGATCACAAAGGAAGAAAGCTACAACAAAGAGACTAATATAAGACATAAAAATTGATCTTACCACTGAATGAATGCAATCCATCAGTGGGGCAGAAGAGACTAATTCGCCTAGATACGCTTTTCTTTGGAAACATAAATTAAATCACCAATCTCACATATGTTTTAATGTTTTTAAGAATGAAAATATCTGCAACTTTAACTATAAATTGAATGTAGAAGTCAGCTTTTCCTTCAGTCCCTCAAAAAACTTGTTATAGGAGGCAGCAAGGTGTAGTGCAGGAATGAAGAGGGCACCTGGGAGGAAATTTATCAGAGCTTTGCTGAAGTTAGAAGGGCAGTATGAGGCTTCTTAGAAATTCATTTCTAGGGGAGAAGATAAAACCAATGTGGGAAACGACCATTATTACATACAGATTAAAAGCAATGAACTAGAAATCCATCAAACTGGACAAGGTATATTGCTCATGCTTTACATATTATGTGGAAACAAAAACGCATGGAAGCCTAAAACAACAAAAACGCATCATTCAAGGATTCATACAAACACAAGGGCATGTATCAATCACATTGTGGTACAGTGGATTAATGCGCTGGTCTGCAAAGTCAGTTTGAGCTGCAAGATCGGCGGTTCAAGCGCACCAGCCTCTCCTTGGCAACCCTATGTGGGGTTGCTACAGGTCGGAACCAACTTGACGGCACTTCACAACAACATCAATCATATTGGCATCAGTGCCCACAGTGGGAAAGGGAATGGGGTCAGGACTGATATAAAGAAGGATGCACTGCTTAGACCAAATGATGATATCGTAACAGTAGCTACGGACAGAGGTTCACGCAATTCTCTGAACCAGAGTATACTTATTTTAATAAACTCTGCTACTATTGCAATGATCAGTGGTTCAAGTACACAGACAGACATCTCAGAACAAGGGGCAGGAGACACATTGCTGAAAAATCAGCCACGAAAAACCCTATGGAACACAGAGTAAACAGAGCTTTACTCTGACACAAATGTAGTTGCCATAAAATGACAGTCTCATTATTTATACCAACAATTGTGGCTTTGGGCCACTTAACTTCCTTAGGCCTCATTATTCTCACTGTTAAAATGATACTACTACTACCTCTCAATGTACATGTAAGAACGAAATGCATGCTTAATGAAATGTGTACATGTAGTATGTTTTGCATACATGTTTGTTTCATCAATATTGCTGCTATCATTACTGTATCAACATTAAGAACGTTATGAAGTTGTCTCCGCCTTTGCCAGGAATGGTGAGTTCTGTATTACAACTGTTAGTTAAGATGTGCTGCAAAAGTAGACTATTCAGCTGTGAGGTACAGTATGGTATTTCCTTTGAAACATAAATACGTAAAATAAAATCCATTATTCCTGTTCCAAAAGCTATCCCTGCCGCCTCTCTACCCTTGATTTAATCATCATATATGCTGCTGACAGATTAATCAACCTAATCACTCTTCTTTTCTTAGTAAATTAAACCCAAATGCCTCACACCCCAGCATTCAAAGCTCTCCATAACAGTCCTCCAACTTACACAGTAAAGCAGCTGCAACCTCCATTATTCCCCAACATATGTCTTACATGTTGTGGACATATGATTTGCGTCTCCAAAAATAAATCTTCTGAGTCTTTTGGTTGATCCTTCTAACTGAAATGTTCACTAGATCCCTCCTGAACCTGCTGAAATTTACCCCTCCCCATCATGGCTCATTTCAAACTAACTTCCATCCCACAAAGTCTTTCTGCATCCCCATTGACAAATGTACTCATTCCTCTCTGAATCTCCATAATACACAATATAATTAAACAAATACCAACCGGTGTTTATTTCATTTTACTTAATAATGTAAACAACTTTCATTTGTCTTAGCTCTCTCACTTGTACGTCGCCTTAAGAACAAATTATTTTAATGCTTGTTGAAAGCCAAGGTCTTAAAATACTGATGAAGATCTAAGATCACAGCTTTCAGAATGGGTTGCACTTCAATGTAAAGAAAACATAAATCCTCATCATTGAGCCAATAAATAACATCATGATAAATGGAGAAAAGACTGGAGTTGTCAAAGACTTCATTTTGCTTGGATCCACTACCAACTCATGGAAGCATGAGTCAAGAAATCAAACAACATATTGCATTAGGTAAATCTGCTGCACAAAACTGCTTTAAAGTGTTTAAGATCAAAAATGTCAATTTGAGGACTAAGGTGCACCTGACCCAAGCCATGCTTTTTCAACAGCTTCATATGCATCCCTGAATTCTTCTATGGTATTGATGAATTGATGCATTTGAATAATGGTCTTAGAAGAGCAATATCAACAGTACGAGGGATTGCTAGAACACACAAATTTGTGTTGGAGGAAGTGTAAGTACAGACAGAATGTTCCTGAGAAGCCAGGAGAGTGAGACTTCGTCTCTCATACTTAGGACACATTATAAGGAGGGATCAGTCCGTGGCAAAGAACATCAAACTAGGTAAAGTGGAGAGTCAACGAAAAACAGGAAGACCCCCAATGCGATGGCTTGGCACAGGGGCAGCAGCAGTGGGCTCAAGCTTTACGATTGTGAGGTTGGCCCAGGGCAGTGTGTCCTGTTGTGCTAGGAGTTAGAACCGATTCAACGGCATCTTAACAACAACAACGGCACAAAGCAGAGCAGAGAGATCAAATTTTAAATATGATGAATTAAATTTTTATCACGATAGTACATAAATTTCTAAGTAACTGAAATGTAATTTTGCAAAAACAAAGAGCACAGACGGTTGCATTTTTGCAGGCTAAGGGAAGAACGTATGCATTTTGGGACTGGATCACTTTCTAGTTCAATGGTTTCTGCACTTTCTCTGTTCACGGCACACTTAGTGTCTCATAATGTTTGCATAGTACCTGCATGCTTATGAAGCACCGCAAGATTCTTCAACCCTTGGAATCCAACTGGAAGATAACCTAGTTTTCCACTATACATTCATTTTCAAGAGGTACCTGGTGGGTCAATGGTAGAATGTTCACCTTTCATCCAATGATTCCCGGCCAATGCATCTCACGCATAGCCAATGCCCACCTTTCAGTGGTGGCTTGGGTGCTACCATGATGCTGGGCAGGTTTCCACAGAGCATCTGGACTACCACGGACTGAAAGAAAGGCATGGCATTCAACTGATTACAGGAAGCCCAGCCCACATGACCAGGCAGCATTTTATTCCTTTGGGTTTGTGGTCCGCCTGTGTCAGGGGCTGACTGAAAAGGCAACTCACAAAATATATCTTTATTAAAGCAACTATTCACAAAGATATGACAGCATTCCAAAGGAATGCAGTACAAACTAACATTGAAACTGTGAACTACCCCAAGAGAACTATTTTGTATAAGTCTAGTGAGTTGCTGTAGCACCTTGGGGTAATCTCAGTGTAGAGTTTGGGAACTATGGCTCAAGTTGAAGAATATACATCAAAACATTTTCATTTCAAGAGAGCTAAAGTCATTCTTGGACACGGTTCTAAGTATTTAGAAAATGGAGGCATCAGGGTGGCATTGTGCGTTTCATCAAGGAACAGACCCTGACTTGATATATCAGTTGGGTGAGAAAGTGTCTATGGCAGGAATGAATGAACAAACTGGGTTAGGCTGATACTTGGTAATCAATTTTAATGTTTCTTACCCTATGTTGTAGGCGCTCTGGTAACATACTGTTGTATCATAATCTATCTTCATGAAGATAGATTATAGTCTTCTATAAAACTTAGCTTTTCAACTTCCATAATGGGTGTGTTCATTATAAATGGTGGTGGTGGTCCCTGGAGCTGGTTCTGACTCATGGTGACCCTGCATAGGGTTTCTGAAGCTGTAAATCTTTACAGGAGCAGAATGCCTCATTTTTCTCCCGCAGAATGGCTGGTAGTTTGGAACTGCTGACCCTGAGTTTAGCAGCCCAACTCGTAACCACTGCACTACGAGAGCTCCTTGAATTATAAGTAAGTTTTCCATTATTCTCAATGAAGCTTGAATATAAGAAGAATTATTATTGCTTTATTTCTAATGCAGTTTCAAATGTCCACCTCAGTTCTACTCTTGCAACGATGCCAAGTTTCCTAGTAGTACAATTAACTCCCTTTACTTTCTCAACATGGCTACAACAGCTTTCTGTTTTGGCAAAGCTAAGTCTTTACTCAAAAACCTTAAATGGCCTTTTAGGAATTTATTCCAAAACAGTAAATTCCAGGTCTTTACATGGCATTAAAATTCCTACATATTTGACATTAATCTATCTTTCTTCTATTATCTGCCACCATTCACCTTCATGAAACTTTAACTTTGACTGGCTAGCCTGAGTAGGAATGCTATGTCTTCCTATATACATTCCTTAACTAGTTAAATGTATTCATTCTCTAATAGCTGTTCACCTTCCACTACGTTAACTAAAGAAGGGGCCCATAAATGTTTCCTGTGAAAGCCTTAATAGAAAGGATTGTAGGCTTGCGGGCCATATGGTCTCTGTTCTAATTTTTCAACTCTGGTGTATTAGCACAAAAGCAGCCATAGGCAACACACTTAAAAGAATGAGCATGAGAAGAAACAGTCTTTGATGTTGACCAAGGGATGGGAGTGAACGGATAGTAATTCACTGGCTAGAGGGTAGACACATGTTAGCTGGGGTGATGGGGAAGGCAATGCACAACAAGAGGGAGGTTGGCAGAAGAATGATGAAGACTGGTAAAGATACAGTCAGGAATGCAGGGCTTAGAGGGGATAGAGGCAAATACTGCTTTACTGTAAACAGTATTAAACCTATACATTACCAAACAGCTTGAGGCAATGAGTTGCTGGGCCTGGGGGGCTTAGGATCATAGTCTCAGGGGACACCGTGGTCAACTGGCATAACATGGTCCCCCCAAAAGACATTCTATTTTGGTGAGTAGCAACTGGGAACTTAAAAGCTCATGAGTGGCCATCTATGGTACAACCAATGGTCTCTCCATGTGTGGAAAAAAGAAGATGGTAAGTATTGAAGATGCTTGGAATCACTTAGTTCAATGGACTAATGGAACATTGCTATCCATGATTCTGAGACCAGAATAACTACATGGTGCCTAGCTACTATGACCCACCATTCTGAAATGGATCACATTAGGAAGCCCTGGATCAGGTGGGAGAAAATGTGGGGAAAAACTCAAAATTCTAAAAGAGACCAGACTTACTGGTCATAAAGAGACCTCTTCAGGTCTGGAAAGGAACTTAGCCTCATGGTCCAATTTTCAGCCCAGTGGTATGGAGGGGAGACAATAATCCTAGTGAGTTATGCTCACCATGGAAAGGTCAACATGGCAAAATCAAAAGGGCAAAATTTACCCAAGGACGAAGTTCACATGGGCTGGGAAGGAGGATGGAATGGAAATAAAAACCAGAGGGAGGAAGTGGGATAACTTTTGTTACATAGAGGGGATTGCAATCATTGAGATGAAACAGAGTGTATGATTTGTTGAATGTAAAACTGATGATCTATCTGCTCTGTAAACCTTCACTCAATTCACAACAAACATTAAAAAAAAAAAGGATGACCATGGCTGTATTCCACTGTTGTGATAAAATTTGATTTATAAAAGCAGACAGTGAGTTGTCGATCAAATTTGGTCCACATGCCACACTTTGTTGACTTCTAGCAAAAGAAAACAATACTAACTGGAGATGAAAACAACAAAAATCCAACCGAGATACAAAGAATGCTGCACAGAAATATTTACTAGGCAATCCAGAGTAAGGTAGTAATGAACAGTATAAGCAAACTGAAATTTACAGTGTGTCTAATAAGCGAAGGAAACTATCAAATAAACCGTCTTCTCCTCTAGGAGCCCTGATGGCACAGTGGTTAAGCACTCAGCTGCTAACTACAATACTGGTGGTTCAAACCCACCTTTTGTTCACCAGGCACGTTGTAGAAGAAAGGTAAGACAGTCTGCTTCAGTAAAAACTTACCTCAGGAGACAGTTTTACTCAATCCTATAGGATCATTAGGAGTTAAAAAGAACTTGACAGCAATGGATTTGGTATTTTGGGTTTTTAATGTCCTCTATTGATACACACTGGTGGCGGTTCCCACCAGTTGCTCCACAGAAGAAAGATGAGGCTTTCCGCTTCCAAAATGATTTAAAGCCTTAAGAACTCTGTACAGAGTTCCTATGAGACAGAACCAATGTGAAGGAACTTAACAACGATCAGCAATGCACTGCTAAGTGCAAGCTCAACGGTTCAAACCAACCAGCCACTCCTCGAAAACCCTATGTAGCTGATTTGATGGTACTTAATAACAACTATTGTAATGAGAACAACTGAGCATTTTCTGAATCTAACAGACCAACATAAACTTTTATCCCTAAGCCCTATTCAATAGTTCTCCAATCAAACTCTTTACAATAAATCCTATTATACCTACAATGAAAACAACAACAAATTTTTTTTTAAAAGAATCACAATATAGTAGAAGTTTGGGGTTCACAAACTAGACAATTGTGGACTAGAATTAAATACCTTCTTCTTTGAAAAAGCATTTTAGAGAATTGTCTTTTAACTCGAACTCTGACCTGCATTGTGGCAAGTTATTACAACAATCCATCTTTATACATGTCTAAAAGTAGCTCTGGTGGTACAGTGGGTAAAGTGCCGGCCTGATAACTACACGGTTGAAGTTCTAACCCATTAGCCACTCCCAGGGAGAAAAATGAGACTGTCTGCTCCCATAAACATTGATAGTTTCAAAAATCCCAGGAAGCAATTCTAACAGACTCCAGGGCACTGGGTATTGTTTTGTTGTGCTAAGCAGGCCTTTAAAATAAAAAGCAGCAGAAAAGAAATTATATTTGCGTCTTTATTTTAGTGTAGAAGTTGTACTTGTAGTAGTATGACTGAATAAATATAAAAAACATCAGCAGATAATATAGCAGCAGGTTATGGTAAAAAAGAAAAGAGAGAGAGAGAAAGGAAGAAAGAATCAATCATTGGGCTAGGAATCCAGATACTCCAAGGCTGGTTTTGGTTGTGGACGAGCTACCGTGTTAAACAGAGCTGCAGTGTCGTCATTTCCCAGAAATAAAAGTTAGCGATCGACAGCAGGATAGATGGCCTTCAAAGACCCATCCATCTCGACTTCTAAGATTCGCTTAACTTTTTTAATGAACTGCTTTTTATTTTCAATTGATGTAAAAAAAAAAAATCACGTAAGATTAACCATTTAAAAGCAAACAACTCAATGGCAACACGGTGTAACTGCCACTTTTACCTAGTTTTAAAATAAAATTCTGTCTGTTCTGTGAATCTTCATTCAATTCACAATAAACAATTTTTTTAAAATTCTAAAGGTAACTCTATATCCATAAGCAGTTACTCTCCATTTTTCTTCCCGCAACCCCTGGGAAACATCAATCAGCTTGTTGTCTCTAACCCACCAGCTCCTCCTCCTCAGGAGAACAAGAGATTCCATAAAGATTTACAGCCTAGTAAACCAGGTGGGACAGTTCTACTCTGTTCAACAGAGTCACTATGAGTGGGAGTTGATTTGACAACAATGAGTTTGGGTTAGTTTTATTTTGGTTTAGATAGTTCCTATAAGTCATACACTAAGTGATGTTTCCGTCTGCCACCTTTTACTTAGCATAATGTTTCCAAGGTTCATCCAGTTTGTAGCATTTATGAGGACTTCATTTTGATAGGTGAATAATAGTCCTATAAATACATATTTATATGTACATCTTAAATAAGATACAGATATATACATCCTAAAGTTTCTTACTGTTCTTAACTATCATTGAATCTGTTGTTACCCATATATCAACCTTGTATAGAGAGTTCAAGGAGTGGCTGGTGGGTTTGAACAGCTGGGCTTGTGGATAGTGTCCCAGTACTTACCCTACAGTGCCATACCAAGACTTCATACATCCTAAATTATTGATGTTAATCTCCGTCAAGTCAGTTCTGATTTACAGAGACCCTCTGCACAACAGAATGGAACACTGCCTGGTCCTGTGCCATCCTCACGATTGTTGTTACATTTGAGCCCATTGTTGCTGGCATGTTGCTGATCATTGGGGATCTTCCTCGTCTTCATTGACCCTTCATGATGTCCTTCACAAGGGACTGGCTGCTCCTGATAATATGTTTTCAGTATGAGAGACAAACTCTCACCATCCTGGCTTCTAAGGAACACTCTGGCTGTACTTCTTCCAACAAAGACTTGTTTTCCTGGCAGTCCATGACACTTTTAATATTTTCTTCCAATACCTTAACTCAAGTGCATTGATTCTTCTACATTCGTCCTTAATCAGTGTCCAACTTTCACACATAAATATGAGGCCATTGAAATTACGTTGGCTTGGGTCAGACCCACCTTAGTTCTCAAACTAAATCTTTGCTCTTGAACACTTTAGAGATGACTTGTGCAAAAGATTTGCTTAACACAGTACATCACTTGATTTCCTGATTGCTGCTGATTGCAAGAGCGTTGATTGTGGATCCAAGCAAAAGAAGTCTTGGACAACTCCAATCTTTTCTCCATTTATATGGATGGTATTTATTGGTCCAGTGGTAAGGAAATTTGTCTTCTTTCAACCCATACCAAAGGCTGTGGTCTCTGATCTTCATCATTAAGTATTTTAAGTCCTCTTCAGTTTCAGCAAGAAAGGTGGTCTCAGCTGCATATTGCAGGTTGTTAACCAGTCTTCCTCCAATCGTGATGCCATGTTTTCCTTCATATAATTCAGCTTCTTGGATTATTTGCTCAACATACAGATTTGAGTAAGTATCATAAAAGAAAATAAACCAGGCACAAATCTCTCCTGATTTTAAGCCATTCAGTGTTGCCTTGTTATGTTCGAATGACTGCCTCTTGATCTATATACAGGTTCCTCATGAGCACAATTAACTGTCTGGACTACCCATTTTTCGCAATGTTATCCATAGCTTGCCATGATCCACACAGTCAAAAGCATTTGCATAGTCAATAAAGCACAGATAAACATCTTTTGAGACTTTTCCCAATAATCATGAATTAAAAAAAAAAAAAAAATCTGGTATTCTCTGCTATCAGTCAAGATCCATCTGACATCAGCAACAATATCGCTTGTTCCACGTCCTCATTTGAATCCGGCTTAAACCTCTGGTAGATCCATGTTGATGTACAATTACAGTCATTAAAACTTTATCTTAAAATTTTAATTGCATATGATATTAATGATATTGTTCAAAGCTTTCTGCATTCAGTTGGGTTGCCTCTTTTTTATGTTAAGTGGTTCCTACTCTGGTGAGTTTGAACCACATGCCTTGCAATTCAAACCAATCTTGTGGTCCAGTCCATCATCCTGCAGTGCCACATGAGGACTCCTCTGTTTGGAGTGGGCATAAATATGGACATCTTCTAATCAGTTGGCCAGGTAGCTGTCTTTCAAATTTTTTGGCATAGATGAGTGAGTGCCTCCAGTGCTCATCAGTTTACTGAAAAATCTGAATTTTTATTTCATCAATTCCCAGAATCTTGTTCTTTGCCAAAGACTTCAGTGCATCTGGACTTCCTCTGTAAGTACCACTGGCTCTTGACTATATGCTACCTCATAAAATGGTTGAATATTGACCATTTCATTGTCTGTGTATTCTTCTACCTTATTTTGATGCTTTCCACATCTTTCAACATTTTGCCCGCAGAAACCTTCAATACTGCAACCCAATGGCTTGAATTTTTTAATCAGTTGTTTCAATTTGAGAAATGCTGAGTGTGTTCTTCCCTTTTGGATTTCTAACTGCAGGGTGTCTGCACATTTCATTATAGTACCCAACTTTGGCTTCTCCAGTTGCCCTTTGAAATTGTCTTGGCAGCTCTTCTGTCTCATTACTTCCATTCAGGTTAGCATTTCGATGGTACAGAGAGAGTTTCAGAGTCTCTTCTGACATCAATTTTGGTCTTGCGTTTCTCTCTTGTCTTCTTAATGACCTTTTGCTTTCTTCCTGATATGTTCTTGATATCATCCTACAAATCTTCTGATCTTAGGTCATGAGGGTGTAATGCATCAAATCAGTTTTTGGGATGATCTCTAAATCAAGTGGGATATGTTCAAGGTTGTATTTTGGCTCCTGTGGGCCTGTTTTCATTTTCCTCAACTTCAGCATGAACTTGTATAGGAGTTATTGCTGATCTGCTCCACAGTCTGCCCCACCATCACAGGGCTTACTGGTTGGCACGAAAATTTGAATAACAATGTTATTAGCTGGTTTTCCTGAATGCAGAAGGATATAATCCTATCACAGAAGGCCTTACACTTCAATTCAAGATAGATCTTGAAATATTCTTTTTGGTGTGATGTTTTTCTTCTTCATTTGTCATTCCCAGCATAGTAAACCACAGAACTATCAAATTCAATATGGTCAAGACCCGTCCATTTCAGACCCATCCTTACTAATGCCTAGGATATTGATCTATATCTGTTCCATTGCATTTCTGACAACTTCCAATTTACCTATATTCATACTTCATACATTCCATGTTTCATTTATGGATTTTTACATATTTTTCTCCTTATTTTGAGTTGTGCCCCATTAGCAATTGAAGGTCCCAAAAGCTCTATACCATTCATGTTGTCACAATCAACTCTACTGTGAGGAGGTAGCTCTTACCTAGGATTATGAGTGATTTCCAACCTGAGGGCTTACCTTCCTGCACTATATCTGACAATATTATCATATTGTTCACAATGTTTTTATCTTCCAGCACTGTATCTGACAATGCTCCATTGCTATTCAAAAGGTTTTCAGTGGCTAAACATTAAAAAGCAGTGTGCCTCTACTTCTTCCTAGTCTGCCTTAGTCTGAGAGCTAAGTTGGAATCTGTCCATCATAGGTGTTCCTGCTGGTATGCAAAATACCAGTGGCACAGGATCTAGCATCAGAGCAACACACAAACATTACAACAAACTGACAGATGAGTGGTGGATATCCTAAATATGTTTCTTAAAGGAGATACACATCTCACATATCTTAAGTTTTATCCTGAGCCAGAAATATAACTTCTGATTCATTAAGATATATGTTGTTGTTGTTGTTAAGTGCTATTGAGTCAATTCTGACCCACAGCGACTGTGTATAGGGTTTCCGAGGAGTAACTGGTGAGGCTGAACTGTTACCTTGCAGTTCAAATGGCTTTGCAGTCCATATATACAATATTGTTGTTATGTGCCGTGGAGTCGGTTCTGACC
>NW_006408538.1:19299112-19303397 GCF_000296735.1 Chrysochloris asiatica | reverse complement strand
ATAGCGACCCTGTACAGGGTTTCCGAGGCTGTAAATCTTTATGGGAGCAGAAAGCTTCATCTTTCTCCAGTGGAACACCTGGTAGTTTCGAACTGCTGATCTTGCGGTTTGCAGCCCGATTCATAACCACTACGCTACCAGAGCTCCTTATATATATAATATAGTGTATATTGATTCATAAATATAATTAATTGTAGCTCTTGTAAAACAATTTAAAATCCCAAAACTTGAAGATGAATGAATATACACATACATTTGTGTGAATGTATGTATATAAAGTATGTATGAAAAAATTTAAAGAAATACATAAGCAAGACTCTGAAGAAGAAGAATCCAAGTGGTCTTTATGTACCTAACGCTGTCTGACTGTTCATTTCAACCATATTTTATCTTGAAGAGCTCTTAATTAGTTATGAAAAGGAGCATGAAACAGTGATTTCATTCCATTTACTACAGGACACAATTGTTAGGAGCCTGAGTTCAAGAATGACAAAAACCAACTATTTTTTCAGAATAGTTGGTTTGGTCCTCTGACGTTTGCATTGTTTATTTCTATAAAAATATTGCTTTGTAAATGGAAAATAACTAAATAGAAAGCTATTGTTTTAATGTTCTAAGTGGTCAGTGTTTCTGTTTTGGATAAAAGTCAAATTTCAAGTCATTTTAAGTAACCTATAAAAGAACAAAAGCGTCAGTACATGTGCTTATATTGATTCTGACGTTTTCCTCTAAGATGCTGCCAGCCTGTCATAAGGAGAGGATTGCTTTAGACTTGAAAAATCTCTTCAGTTTAACTGCTGGTTTAGTTAGTATCCATCAGATCACAACAGCAGTCAAAGACGCCAAAAAGGTTAAGCTAATCCTTGACATCAGATACGAAACTTTACAATCACGTTTCTCATGGTATTGGAAGCTTTGTATGTCAACTAAAAATTCTTTTTTTAAATAGAAATATAACTTAGACGTTAATTGTCCTCTGGTTGTCATTAAGTTATATGCTTTGATGCCATTTTTAAACTGAGACAAGCGACTATAACTGTCTAAATACTGGCATGGGATAACGTCAGCATCACCTGGAAACTGGTAAAAGATGTACCATCTTGTGATACTTATACCCTGAACCAGGAGTGGGGAACCCTATTTCTGCCAAGGATCATTTGGATATCTTTAACATCATCTGCGGGCCATACCATACAAAATTATCATTTTAAAAATTTGCCTGCTTAAAAAAAAAAAAAAAAATTTTGCCTGCTATATTTGGATGGCTGAAACTGTGGGTGCCTTTGGCAGAGCAACACCAAATGATTTCTCTGACATTATATGGCCCGCAGACCGGAGATTCCCCATCCCTGCCCTAAACCTACTGGACCAGAAACTATATGAAAGGGACCTAAGTCCTCCAGAGGACTTTGATTTATATTAAAACATGAAAGTCAAAAGCACATTTCGATAACATTCTTAAGGACAATGAATGAAATTCATTGAAAGGATGGATTCAGTGAATGAATGAATACTTCATTACTTGCACTTCAGATTTTTATCTAGTCTAAAAGATGGCAAAAACCCTTCCCCCTTAAAAAATGTAAAACTTGGCTATACTGGAGGAAAAGAGGTTGCATTTCTTTATTCCAAGAAAGAGGCAGTTCTAACATTACCTGGACTAAAAATCATAATTAGTCTCCCTGAACTATGTCATTTGCTAGCCATTCCAAATGAGTTTCTGAACATGTAAACACCAAATGCGACACTAGGAGGAAGCTCAGGAATCATTTCATCATTGAACTCCGAATGTGCTCCGATGAGAAAGCAAGTGTGTAGTCTGCCTTACCTCCATCATCATTACAGGACTGCAGTTCTGCTACTACGCGGGTTAGATATTGGATTTCTAAGCTATTGCTCATGAAAAGAGAATTCTCCAACTTTCTCATTTTGCAGATGAGGAGTTTAGAACTCAGACAGGTTGCCTGACTTGCAGACAGTTGTATAGCTAAAGGTTTGAGGAGGCACTAGAATTTCAGTCGACTAACCAAATAAACTACTCACTCGTTTATACACACTTCTGCTATGTTCTATAATTATTGAGGCAACTTAAAAAAGAGAGGAAGAGGCAGAATTAGGGAAAATATAAGTTGGCACAGAGTAAAAGTGGAGAGGAAAAGATATACATGGCAGAAGGGTTTCAATTAGCTCTAAATTTGTTTCCAAAAATTTTTTAACAGCCAAAACAAAAAGTGAAATATGTCCAGTTATCTAGTTTTCATTCTTAAAGAGATGAAAAATACCTTCTTATGAGAAACATTCAGTTAGAAACCTTTGCATTTTTTTAGTAAATACATGCTGAAGTATTTAGAAGTAAAGGAAGAAAGCTACATATATGATCAATCAAATGTGGTAAAATTATACTATCTGGGTATTCAATGAAAATGTTAAGACTTGTGCAATTTCTGGGAGAGTATGAAACACACACACACACAAACGAACAAAACCCTAAGCTGATAGGACGTACTAGTTTTTCCATGTTCAAAATGTTAAAAAGTGACATTATCTGATACTCACACCCATTTCTCCCAACTCAAGTGCCCAGACTCTGAACCAAAACATGATCACAGCTATCAGGGAAAAAAAAAAACACCTAACCCAACGTGTTCAAAGAACTCAGAACACTGCTGATCTATTTAGTTAAAAAACAGATAAAGTAAAAATGAGAAAGCATTCATCAAATTCATGTTAAGCCAAACCAAAACACAGTCAAGCATTAAAAAGATGAGTTTGGGCCTGTTGTTTTGAGAGATGGTAAAACTATCTTCTTTAAAATACAAAGAATGCAAGGTAAAAAGACAAATCAAGTACTTTCAACCAAATACTTCAGTGGGAAGAACTCAAATATAGGAAAAATAAAGTGAAGTGAAATATTAGTAATTGCAGGATCTGGGTTGATGGGAATTTATGTGATCATTTTTGCTATTTTAAGATAAGTTTGAAAAGTTTCATCATAAAACATAATTGTAAGTAAATAGGATGAACCAAGTAAAGATATTTTATTTACTTAACAACTATTGTGAATAAAAATATGAAAACAGTGCAATTTTTATCTTGAAGAGAACTATCAAGATCTTTATAAGGATTAGTGGCTTAAGTGGTAAAGAGAGGATTTTTTTCCCCCTTACAATCATTTTATACTTACCTAGTATTGAAGGAGCTCTGGTAGCGTAGTGGTTACGAATCGGGCTGCGAACCTTAAGGTCAGCGGTTCGAAACTACCAGCTGCTCCGCGGGAGAAAGATGAGGCTTTCTACTCCCGTAAAGATTTACACCCTCGGAAACCCTATACAGGGTCGCTATGGGTCGGAACCGACTCGATGGCACATAACAACAACAACAAGTATTGATAATCCCAGTGTGCTGGACCTGCAAGGTCAGTTTGAACTGCAAGATAAGCGGTCCAAGCTCACCAGTGGCTCCTCGGAAACCCTATACAGAACCAACTCACGGCACTAAGTAACAACAAACATTGAATATGTTATTGCTAAATTTCTCACTATTGTTAAGTACCTTCAAGTCACTTCCAACCCATAGCAACCATGTATAGGGTTTTCAACAGCAGCTGGTGGGGTTGAACTGTCAACCTTGCATTTAGCAATCCAGTGTTTATCCTATAATGCTACAGTAGGACTCTTAAAACTTTACCATTAGAATTTTACATGGCTATTACATTTTATTGTTGTTGTATAGGGATATTTGTTGTTGTTGTTGAGTGCCGTGGAGTTGGTTCCAGCTCATAGCGACCCTGCACAGGGTTTCCGAGGCTGTAAATCTTTCAGAAGCAGAATGTCTCATCGTAGGTTTCTGGGTGGCCCAAACATTTTATATCCAACTACTATGGTGCTGGAGGATAAGCAACACACTACTAACTGTAAAACTGGCTATTCAAATGTACCAGCTGCTCCTCAGAAATCCTTTACAGGGTTGCTATGAGTTGGAACTGACTCGATGGCACTGATGACAACAAGAACTTAAAGTTGGCAGTTCAAAGCCACTGAGCGGCACTTCAGAACAAAGACTGTCAATGTGCTGCCATAAAGCTGATAGCTAAGAAAACCCTTTGGAAGTAGACAGCAAAGGGATTTTATTTTGGATGACTGATCCATATACCATAATTTTGAGAATTAAAAAAAAAAAAAAAATCAACCACTAATTCCATAGAAATATACACAGTTCTCATAGGTAACAAGTACTGGGGTGATGCTGCAGGGGAAGTACTGGATTGCTAACCTCAAGGTCAGGG
>NW_006408538.1:19294955-19298166 GCF_000296735.1 Chrysochloris asiatica | reverse complement strand
TGCATGGAGGGGATTGTAACCATGGCAATGAGAGACAATATATGATAGAATGAATGTAAAACTAATGTTCTCCCATATAAACTATCACATAATTCACAATAAAACATTTAAGAAAGAAAGAAAGAAAAAAAAAAGAATGAGTATTCCAGAACATTTCAATGTGGTCATGAGGAACTTGTACATAGGCAGTTGTTAGAAGAGAACCAGGGAACACTGAATGGTATAAAATCAGGAAAGGTGTACACCAGGATTGTATCCTTTCAACATACTTATTCAATCTGTATGCTGAACAAATAATCTGAGAAACTAAACAAATAATCTGAGAAGCTGAACAAATCATTTGAGAAGTTGGGTCAAGAATGGAGGAAGACTTGTAACAAACAGCCTATGATAAGTGGATGACACAACCTTGCTTGCTGGAAGTGAAGAGGGCTAAAAATACTTACTGTAAAAATCAAAGACCACAGCCTAGAGTATGGATTGTATCTCAATATAAACAAAACAAAATGCTTACCACCAGACCAGTAAACAACATCACAATAAAGGGAGAAAAGATTGAAGTTGTCAGCAACTTCATTTCGCTTGGATCCACAATCAACATGTGTGGAATCCGCTGTCAAGAAATCAAATGACGTATTGTATTAGGCAAATCTACTGCACAAGACCTCTTTAAAAGCAAAGAAATCAGTTTAATGACTAAGTTGCGCCTGACCCCAAGCCATGGCATTTTCAACTGCTTCATAAGCATGCGAAAGTTGGACAGTGAAAAAAGAAGAACATAGAGGAACAGATGTGTCTGAATTATCACGCTGGAAAGTATATTAACAGTACCATGGATTGGCCAAAGAACAAATAAAACTGTCTTGGAAATAGTGTTGCTAGAGTGGCTCTTTAAAAGCCAGAATGGTGAGACTTCGTTTCTTAAGCTTTGGATGTACCATCAAGAGGAACCAGTCCTTAAGAAGGACATCATGCTTGTTAAAGTAGAGAGTCAGGAGAAAGAGGAAGACCCCCAAGGAGATGGATTGACACAATGGCCTCCGCAGTAGGCTGAAGCATAACAACTGTGAGGATAGGGCGCGACTGTGCAGTGTTTCATTCTGTTGTACTTAGAGTCATTATGAGTCAGAACCAACCAAGGGCACCAAACAACAAAAATAACATGAATACAAATCTGATCCAACACCTGGTACATGAGTACATAGGACACTAGTTCCATCATTGAAAACAATCTGTGAGTTACTAAAGGAAAATCAATTCAATTTTCAAGCTAGAGAAGGAGTTTGGATCATCTTGTTATAGTCCACCAGGAAAAAAAACAAGATAAAGACCAACTGATTTGTCCAATGATAAAAGACAAAACGTTTGTGATCAGGCAGAACTTTGTAATCAGACTAGAAATGAATGAAGTCATTGGGCATTTGCCTCATTTCAGTGAGATGATCTAGACTGAGACATAGGGTCAAAGTTTTTCTCAGTTTAGTAGTATTAAGGATACAACTCTGTTGTTGTTATTAACTGCCACTGAGTTGGTTCCAACTCATAGTGACCCTGTATAGGGTTTCCAAGGAGTGACTGGTGGATTTGAACTGCCAATCTAGCAGTTAGCAGCCCAGTGCTTATCCTACAACTAGAAAGAACTGTACTAAAGCTTACATTAGGTTCTGAAGCTTTGTTGTCGTGGTAATGTATTCTGGACCACTATATATTGCATAAGGATGCACTATCTCTGGTGCCATCTAGATAGATATAAAGAAAAAATGTAAAAGGACAAAGACTACATTTTCAATTGCAATTTTCTTTCTTCTATATAATTAAATTTGTGGCTGTTGCTAAATCCCTGGCAGTATTTTGTGGTTTACCATAGTTCTACACTATCATTAATTGCAAAATATATACCATATGTTCAATCTATTCAAATTTGGTACACAGGAATCTTTACAGAAACACATTGATAAAATCAGTATTGTAATGAATACATAAAGAAGGTTTTTATTTCTTCATTTTTATCTAATTTGGGAACTCTTTCTAAAATATTTAAACACTGACTTTTTCTTCTTAGTGAAATATTTTCTAAATTTAGGTGCCATGCATTTCAAAAGGCAGAAGAAAAAGGATGAGTAAAGAAAAGCTATTTCATATGATTTTAAAGAATCTCTTAAGAGTGTATTCCAAACCCTGGTACATTATTCCTATTTTCACAACACTTTTTTCTCCCTGGCATATGCTGGTTTCAGTATATTAGCTATAATAATGTATTTTAAGTCTTAAAAGAAAATTTCTGTGTATGTCATTTTAACTGGAAAAAATGAAAATTACTTAATTCTGTGAGTTGTTGTAGTTTTAGTACAGTTTCGTGTAGTTTAGTCCTGAGTCTGACGTAATTCATAGCAGCATACTGAAGACTGGCTTTATCTCTGATTCAAAGAATGCCTTAAGAAACAGCAGGTTATCAAAAACAAGATACAAACAGAAAATGAATTCTTAAAATCAGAATGTAATTCGAATCTAAACATTCCCAAGATTTCTTCCACACAAATCCTTGGATTTGTATGTGCCCTTCAAATCATTATCCTTGCTGAGAAGTCTCTTTTCCTTACTCCTCCTCTAAGCTGTAGCTAAACCACATAACAGGTTTAGTCTCTTTTAACCTGAAACATTCCCTTTCCAGCTCTTCCCACTTTTCTTCACGACACTGGCATTTCTGGAGATTCCAGGTTAGCTGTTTTTTACCGAATGTTCCACAATCAAGATTTTTTTTTGGGTACTCTCCTTAGGCAAGTATACTGTTGCTGCTTGAATGATTCACAGTGAGCCTGGTATGGGGTTTCTGAGAGGATGATGAGCTTGAACCATTGACCTTGTAGTTAGTAGTCTAGTGTTTATCCTACAGCGCCACACCAGGACTTGGGCAAGAATATACACATTTTATACTTTTCATTGCATGTCATCAGGACGCACAATTGTGGTGCGGGGAATTATCAGTGTCTATTTCAGCCACGTTGTTTTAGTTGTACTCAAGTGCCATCGAGTCTGTTTCAACTGTGGATAGGGTTTCCAAAGAGTGGCTAGTGGGTTTGAACTGCCAACCTTGCAAAAAATACTAATGGAGTTCTTTGGACAGGGAACCAACAGCAGTAGACAACAACCTGAGACTAACAGACATGACAATATCATCCAGACTCAACCTAGATCTATTGTTAAGGGCCGT
>NW_006408538.1:19292252-19294170 GCF_000296735.1 Chrysochloris asiatica | reverse complement strand
GCTACACCAGGACTCCAACCTAGTATAGAATTATGCAAAGTTAAAATACACCAGTGAGACTGAAAAGAGAGAACCAGATAAACAATTGCAACAACAAAAAACCCATAAAGTAAAAAGAGGGAATAATTTAATTATAGAACTTACAAATGAAGAAGAAATACAATAGATTTCAAGGAAAAAGGAAAAGAAAAATACCAGTAACCCGACAAGCTAGATTAAGCGTTACTCCTAGCTCTGGATTACCCCTCAGCCTAACAGTAACCCTAACAACAAGAGAGTCTCGGTGCGGTGCTGTAAGATAAGCACTGCACTACTAACCGCAAGGTTGGTGGATCAAAACCACTACACAGGGTTAGAACCAACTCGTCAGCACTTTACAACAACACAACAGGCGTAGCCACGACCTAGGTAACAGTCATTACTCCCACTATCACCTGTCCAAAACTAAAGAAGTGAATAACACACACACAAAAGAGAGTAGTTGATAAAAGAAGACTCAATATTTAAACGAGCATAAACCACTTAAAACTTCATGTGTATAATAAAAACACCTACTTTTTAAAAGTGCATTATTTGTTCATTTCGCATTAACCAATCATCCCTCATCAAGGCATCAATTCACAAAAGAACAAAATCCTTAACAGAAATGATTTTCTTTAGTATGTATAAAAATTAGGCTATAATCAATTTAATAATCATAGCTGAGTTTACTATAAAATGTTCATAGCTAATCCGTTTCTACATTTAACTTAATTACTTTAAAGGCTATTAATGACATTACAAGGCTTTGAATTTGTCATATTGCTATGATGATCACGGTTGGCAAGGCCATTTTATGGTCACAGGGAAACATAGGGTCCTTCCAACCCCACAAAGACCATTCCTGATTAAGAAATCACTCTGAATCAAAAAGAGACAATGCCAACGACAACAAAGGACAGAATTTGATACATTTAAATAGAATTAACAGTACAGATTAGTAGAAGATAAACTATAAAAAAACTGAATCCTTCTCTTATCAAGAAACATAATTACAGTTCCCATTATCAAGGGTATAGTCTATGCTGGGGATTGAAGTTGTTATTTCTAATTTTCACCATAATCCTAAGAGATGATACAAATCAGAACTGACTTGAAGGTATTTAACAACAACAGATAAGAAAATTTACAGCAGTTAACTAAGTGTCTTCGGAAAAATAGCTAGTAAGCACTTACATGACAGAACCGGGATCTACACTCAGATGTAATCACTTACAACATCACTATAAGCAGAGGAAATAGATTTTGATTAAATTAATATATACACGTTTATGATACAGTTTTTAGACAGTGCATGTTTGATACATACATCATTCTCTTCAACACATTAATCAAAATGGACGATTAGAGCTGTTGCTGAACTTCTAGATTCTTTAGCCTGTTCCATTCTTTGTCTTTGCACCAATATCACAGGATTTTTCCTTACTCTAGCTTTACAGGAACTCTGGTACCGTAGTGGTTACGAGCCAGGCTGCTAACATCCAGGTCGGCAGTTCGAAACTACCACCTGTTCTGCCGGAGAAAGATGAGGCATTCTGCTGCCGAAAAGATTAACAGCCTCGGAAACCCTGTTCAGCGTCGCTATGGGTCGGACCTGACCCATGGCACACCACCACCACCATGAATACCATGGTTTTAGAGGAGTGTGTCCTCCAGCACTGCATCTTACAACATTCTGGTGCTCTTCATCATGTTTCAGTATTCAATATTCTAGTGCAGACAACATTCCATTGCTATTCCATAAGGTTTTCAGTGACGAAATATTTGTAAGTAGTCTGTCTCCCCATTTTCCTAAACTGTCTTTGTCTGGAAGCTCAGTTGAAGCCTATCCACCGTGGGTGACCCTGCTGGTATTTAAAATGCCCATGGCACAGTTTCC
>NW_006408538.1:19279416-19291587 GCF_000296735.1 Chrysochloris asiatica | reverse complement strand
GCAGCAGAGAAATGGCAACAGCAGAGGCAGCAGAGCCAGGAGACCAATGAGAGGCAGCGAAAGCGGAATGCTTTGGGGCAGGTAGCTTGCTGGCAGAGTGGGATACCTTTGAGTACTTACTGGGAGAGTTCAAAGAACTTTGTAACCCTTGTCAGAGCAAGGCGGAGTCAGGGCAAGGGACCAAGAGCTAGAGAGAGCCATACCTGTGGGCACAGCTGAGAAACAAACTGTACCCTGAACATTTCTGACCTTGAATTTAACATGCTACTCTCCTAACATGTATCCTAATAGAATCATGGGTACTGTCTGAGAGTTCTGTATGTGCCCTATAATGAACTGTCCAAACCAGCAGACAAGTAGAGAGCACCATGGGAAGGGCAGATGGTTGACAAGTGGAAGCATGTCTAACCCCTGTCTCATAGGAAGTAGCCTTAAGCTGGTGCTGATGCTGAGATTCTTCATTGCCCACAACTTGTGAAGAAAGATGACATCAAACACCATCCCCTACTCTGAACTCAGGGAGAGGGCCTGTGTGCTGACGGCCAGGGGACAGACCTGTGGGGGGTACCTTTGGTTGTTTGATGATGCATGCAGGGGATTGTGGTCATTGCAATGAAACAAACTACGATAGGATGAATGTGAAGCTGGTGTTCTCCCATGTAAACTCACATGATTCACAATAAAAACTTAAAAAACCCAAAAAACATGCCCAGTGGGAGCAGCTGAGGACTTCAGACTCATGGAAAGAGAGGAATTGAGTGCAGGCAGCCAGGAGCCAGGCTAGCAGAATGTGCCCTTTGGTTGTTTAAATTATTATATAATCCTGAGTGTTTTGTGTACATCCCCCTGCTCCCGCCTCCCGCAAAAACAAAATGCAGGGAATGGAAGCAAATACTGTTGAATGATAATGATGCACAGAGGAAATTGTCATCATTGCAATGAAATGATGGTGTAAAGCCGATGTTCTCCCATGTAAATTATCACTCAACTCACACGCAAAAAATCCCATCTCCCAAATCACTCCTACACTTATTTTTCTACTTTATTATTTTTTCATATTGATTTCTGTAATTATATAAACATATATGTGCATATATATATGCTGTTGTTAAGTGCTGCCAAGTCGATTCCGATCCACAGTGATCCTGTATAGGGTTTCCAAGGAGCAGTTGGTGAGGAGCTCTGGTAGGGTAATGGTTACAAATCAGGCTGCTAACCTCAATGTCAGCAGTTCAAAATTACCAGCTGTTCTGCAGTGGAAAGATGAGGCTTTCTGCTCCTGTAAAGATTTACAGCCTCAGAAACCCTACACAGGGTCACTACGAGTCGGAACTGACTCCACGGCACATAACCACCACCACCCTACATATATTTATTTAAGATCTAAAGGCAATCACTACAATAAAAACATAAACCACACACATGAACCAAAGGAAACAAACAAACGAGCCATTGTTACTGTTGTTATCGTGTACCGCTGAGTTGGTTCCGACTCATAACGACCCTGTGCACAGCATCAGAGAAACCGTCTGGTCCTCCACAAGTGTGGCTATGCTTGGGTCCACTGCCGCTGTCACTGTGCTAATCCATCTTACTGGGGGTATTTCTCTCTCTCTCTCTCTTTTTTTTTTGCTGACCCTCCACTTTACTAAGCATGATTTCCTTTTCTAGACACTGGCCCCACCTGATAACATGTCCAAAGTATGAGAGATGAAATCTCATCCTGGTTTCTAAGGAACACTCAAGCTGTACTTTTTCCAACACAGATCTCTTTGTTCTTCTGGCAGTCCATGGTACATTCAACCCAGAAGCCAGTGGCATCCCCTGCTGCGTGTGTAACCTCTGATTTGCCTGAGGTTGGGTACATGGGATAGCAACCCTGCTTCTGGAGGTGGGTTAACCTGCCTTGAACTGTGCTACATAAAAGTGAACTGAGAACTAACTGCATCTATACTTCTTGTCTCTACCACATCCACCAGGAGACACATGGTGGGTACCTTAGAATACACCAATATATAATCATCAGCTAAATATAAATACGGAGTCCTGGTGTCACACTGAGGGTTAATGAGCTGGATTGCAAAGTCGGTTTGAACCACAAGGCCAGCGGTTCAAGCTTACCAACTTCCTTGGAAGTTTCCTTGGAAACCCTATGCAGAGTCACTATGGATAGGAACCGACTCGATGGCACTTTATAGCAACAACACAATGCGTTGAAGAAAACAGAAAATTTCAACTTTCACAAAGAAACAAGACTCACACAAGTCACCAAAATGCAAAGTCAGAAAATATAGCACCAGAAACGGTATCAGAACTACCTAACATGGAAGTTAAAAGAACGTTGTTTAAGTAACTTCAATGGATTGTAAGAAAGATCAAGAAAACTACAGATGAAATCAGAGAAAACATAGAAAAAATATATGAAGAAACTCAGAATAAAAATTGATAAAATAATTTTTTAAATGAGAACGACACAAAATCAGCATGAAGAGGAGTAACTTACGGGTGATCAGAATTCTAGAACAGGAAGAGACAATAAAAAGCACACAGAAAAGTATCCAAAATTTGTTACAGAAAATGTCCCTAGCATCGTAAAAAATGAGAAGTATACAAAAAGCTGAACAAACAGGAGAGATCCTCCCCCTCAAAATCACAAAGACATATCAAAATCAAACTTCCCCAAACCAAAGACAAGGATAGTATCCTGAGAACAAATTGGGGAAAATGAAACGTTATCTACAAAGGTGAACCAATAAGACCAAGCTCTGATTTATCAGCAGAAATCATGCTGGCAAGAAGCCAATGGGGGTGACATAAACAAAACTACAGAGGAAAAAAATTGTCAGGCAAAAATCATATACCCAGCAAAGCTGTCTCTCAAATGCAATGGTGAAATGAGTATGTTTCCTGATAAACAAAAAAGGCTAGAGGGTGTTCTTTGGACTGAATTAACACCAGCAGACAATAACCTGAGATTACCATATTTGACAATACCACCCAGAAACCCAACCGACACTAAAGTACAGGACCAGAGATACTTATTTATAATGAAGTCAACTATTAACAAAAAGAGAGAAAGGTGTAGATACAGAACTTCCAAATGGCTAGATGGTCAAGTCGATTTCAAGATAAAACAGACTGTTTTAAATGGAGAAACATATTAACAAATTACAGGGTAACCTCAAGACAGTTAACATACCTGCAAATCAAAATACAAAAACAGGAAAATTAAAATATTTAGTAAACATTAACACAACAGAAATGAAAATAAAACCTACCAACAAATGAACTCAGTGCAGAAAAAGATGTGGAATAAAGAAACTAGTGGTACCACAATAAAACAAAAACACACACAGCAAAATAAAAGCAATCAATTCGTACTTATAGATAACTACACCGAATGCATGGATAGACTAATAAACAGTCCAGTCAAGAGTCAGAAAGTGCAGAATGGAGAAGAAAACATGAAACTTTAATATAATGTCTGTAAGAGACACATCAGAAACATGGAGATGACATAGATGCCCATCAGTAGAAGAAGAAGAATGCTTAAGCAAACGTTGGTATACAATAATACTATGCAAGGTGGTGAGTAATGATGAATCAGCAAAACACCTCATAACATAGATGAACCTGGAGGACATTGTGCTGAGTGAAATCAGTTAATCACAGAGGGACAAATATGTATGAGACCAGTGTAGTAAAGAGTTAAGAAAAGGCTCTCTTGATAAAAGAAACATCTATGATGGTGATGGGGGGGAAGAGGCAATTACTCACCAACTAGAGGATAAACACGTGTTAACATGGGTGACAGGGCAGGCAATACACAACAGGAGGGAGGTTAGCAGAAGAAAGATGAAGGGAGTGGGAGACAGAGGAAGGAGTGGCAAGAGTTAAAGTGAAGAGAGGTAAATAGTGTTCGCCATGGTACAACAAGCAGAGGAACTGCAATCATTGTAATGAAGCAAAGAGTATGATTTGTTTAATGTGAAACTGATGATGTGCTCTGTAAACCTTCACTCAATTCACAATAAAAAAGGTTAAAAAAAAAATCAATAAGGATATTTGGCAAACCCATGATGGAATGAGAACTGTGACAAATGAGTCTAAATTTATTACATATGTATGACATAACATTATAGGAGGTAGTTGGGAAAAAGAAAGAAAACTAAGTAACTCTGGCAAGTAGCGTTTTGCTTGGATACTAGAAGGAGGGTAACTTTGTTTATTAGAGTGGTGGGGTAGCAATTTTGGCGCTACATTACATATACATTAAGGCTCAGCAAATGAGTAAATATACATCAAATAATGAGAGCTAGCTCTTTCACTATTAGAGAAAAATAATAAATAAGGAAAAAGGAAGTGCTAGAATGAACTCTGTGGCATTGGATGAATCAGAGACAACATTGTGAACTTATACTTAAATTTACTTATGTATTTATATTACATGTATAAACCACCACAAAGATAGGTGTGGAAATACAATGTAGGTAAACATGAGTCAATGTGTATAAAAGTATTTTTAAGCTCTATCCACTGAAAGAACTTAGAACTAATGGAAGCCAAGTACCAATAAACTAAACTACGGCAGAGAAGTTGGTTTCTAATATCATTCTTCAGTAAAAGGAGTCACGGTTCCTTGGAGAAATGGTTGATTCTCTTGTAGTACCAGAAAGCAAGAAAAACAAACAAACAAACAAACCGGGAAGGGGATTGACATAAGGATACAGATGCAAACTGAAACAGCTCCTAAGAGTCAAAGCTAGAATGTGAGCGACAAAATTAATACAGTACTGAATTGTAATCCAAAGATTAAATAAATTAATTACCGTGTGAGTTCCTACTGTTATCGTGACAGACCAAATAAACAAACGGGAGCATATATTTATCCTCATGCTAGAGAACACGGGTGGTACAATACTCAGCATGTTCAACTCCTGTTCACCCACAGGTACCTACGAAAAAAGGTCTGGCGATACAATCAAAAAAGCTGATACTGAAAACCCTGTGGAAGCACCATAACATAATATTATGAAAAATTATATTTCAACAAATTTCAAAACCTAAAGAAATGGACACTACCTATCCTAGCTAACGCAAATATAAGTACACAATCTGAACAGAGGAAAATTGAAGATGTCAAAGAATTGACATCAATTCTACTTGAACTATTTTGGAACACAAAAAGGATGGAATTCTCCCTAATTCATTCTATAAAACCAGCATAACTCTGGTACCAAAGCCAGGCTAAAACCACTGTCATTTAGACAAAGTGATCCTATATAGGGCTTCTGAGACTGTAAATCTTTATGGGAACAGACAGCCTCATCTTTCTACCACAGAGTGGCTGGCTAGTGGGTTTAAACTGCCTACCTTGTGATTGGCAGCCCAATGCCTAACACACAGTGCCATAAAGACACCACACAGAGAGAAAATGATAGATCAGTATATCCCTCCTGAATATAGGTGCGAAAATTCTCAACAAAATTCTAGCCAACAGAATTTAATAGCATATCAAAAAACCGACCATGCATCATAATCAGGTGAGATTGATACCAGGATGCAAGCCTAGTCCACCATTAGAAAACCAATCAACGTAATTCAATACAAAAAACGCAACAAAGGAAAACAATCATATACGCATCTCAAAATGCAGAAAAGGGAGGCAGTGACAAAATGGTGGGCCATGCAGTAACGCAATACTGACCCTCTACAACAAAGGTAAGGAAAACCAAATGAAAGAGATGCAAAGGACAGTCCTACCGCCCTGTGCTTCAGATAAAAGGATACAGAAATGGAATGAATGCTTACTAGGAGAGGAAGCTGATTGGATGAAGTATGGCCATCTTAAACTTTTGTGAATGGTTTCTGGGACAAGTCAGTATACTGGTATTGCAGAAACATACTAGTGACTTGAGGAGATAAAGGTGTAATTCTTTTTTCTTGTTCTCCACACTCACCTGGTTACCAGAGGCATGACTGGCCCCCACCCATGTATACCCACAGCAAAGCTCCTGTTTTAGCAATCACAGCCATGCTAGAGCTGCTTCAAAGTGAGCAGGGAGCTAGATCCACCAACCCCGGCATCTGGATTCAGGAAAACCCTGTTCCAAAGCTGCAGAGCTGACCCTGGCCAGCCATGGACTAGCTCCAACTAGGAGAACCAACTGAACAGATGTGTGATGTTGGTAGGTGCCATGAGCCGGTACCAACTCATAGCAACCCTATGTACAACCGAACAAAACACTGCCTGGTCCTGGGCCAACCTCACTATTGTTGCCACACTTGAGCCCATTGATGCTGCCAATCTATCTCACTGGGGTCTTCCTCTTCTTCTCTGATCCTCCACCTTATTAAACAGAAGAGATATGTGTGTGTGGGGTGGGGTGGGAAGAGCGAGAGCGAGAGAGACAGGTGATCTAACCTGACTGGCCAGGCAGGGAGTGGCCATGTTGAACTTACATGGGCAGCTCTGGAGGTGGGGTTGGTGGCACAGGGTCATACCACTGATTTTTCTCTTATGAAGAAAAAGGTGGAAACATCTCTCTTGTGACCATTACCCTGGTTAACGGAAACCTGGCCAGCCTCATCCACATACACTGCCCGCTCTCAGTTCAGTCAGACTCATATCGAGTGAGTTAGGAGCTTGATAAAAGAAACAGTGTATGATGGTTACAGGGAAAGGGGGATATGCATAGGCTAGAGACTAGACACATATTAACATGGGTGACAAGAGGGAGGCTAGCACAGGAAAGATGAAGGTTGCATAAGACACATGGAGGAATGCAACAGTTAAAGTGACTAGAGGTAAACGCTGGTAACTATTGGTGCATGGAGGAGATTGCAGGCATGAAGTGAAGCAGAGGTGCTGTGGTAGCGTAGTGGTTACGAATCAGGCTGCGAACCTTAAGGTCAGTAGTTAGAAACTACCACCCGCTCTGTGGGAGTAAGATGAGGCTTTCTGCTCCCGTAAAGATTTACAGTCTTGCATACCCTGTACAGGGTCGCTATGGGTCGGAACTGACTCAATGGCACTTAACAACAAGTGAAAGCAAAGTACATGATCTGTTGAGTGTAAAGCCTATGATTTACTCTGTTAACCTTCATGCAATTCATAATAAAAAGTTGGAAAAAAAAATACAGAAGGCTTTTGATAAAATCCAACACTTTTTCTTGATATAAACTCTTAGTAGAATAGAAATAGATGGGAAATTCCTCAGCATAATCAAGAGCACATATGCAGAACCAACAGCCAACATTACTCTCAACAGAGACAGACTGAGACTCTTCCCCTTGAAAAAAGGAACGAGACAAGAATGCCCTTCATCACCACTCTGATTCAATGATGCACTGTTGTTGGTGTTATTATGTGTGGTGGAGTTAGTTCCAACTCATAGTGACCCTGTATAGGATTTCTAAGGAGTGACTGGTAGGTCTGAACCATCAACCTTGTGGCTAACAGTCCAGTGCTTATCTTACAGTGCCACACTAGGACTAGCCAGAGCAAACAGGGAAATACAAGGGCATCCAAATTGGAAATAAAGAAGTAAAACAATTCTTATTCACAAATCATAAATTAAAAAAGGTTTACGGGGTGTTATCTGAAATCTGCTAACTTCTCAAGGTGGGAAAGAAGAGAATCAAACCCCACATCAGCCCACAGCTGATTCCTATAAGGTCAGACAAGTCTCCATTCTTCAATCTGCCTTATCAATTTTGACAACAACTGTCTTTCCCATAGCACTTTCCTTCTCAACTGGGTTTGACAATTCATTGCATTTGCCACAGAGAACTCATGAGCCATATTTACAATTACGGGTTTTACTAGGAAACTTCACAGATTCCAATTCAGGATCAGAAATGCTCAGGGCACAATTCTTCCAGTCAAGACCATCTCTTCTCAGCGGGACGCCTCACACTGGTCTTTAGCCTCACACTGGCCTACCTGGGCAACTTTAGAAAGCTCTCTAAAGGCTGCCAATAAATGCCCAAAGGGCCCTCCACTCTGTGATAAGCCTCAGCCCAAAGCTCCAGTCCCATGGGTCAGACAACCTAACTCCCCACATTAGAGCACCCCATTACACAAGTGAGTCTCCTGAGCACAGGCACACAGCTCACCATGACTGTGGCCCTGTGTCGGGTTCTGACTCTTGGTTCTGTTGGTACCGCTCTATTATAAGTCTTCTAGTGCCACAGCTTTCTGTCCCTAGACTGAGGAGGTCCAAAGGACATGCTCCATGACTGGCTTCTTCAGTGACTGTGGTGGGATGCCCTTCCTGCTTCTGATATGACACATGTTAAACCGAGCCAGACTGCAAGTTTCACTAAACCCTTCCTTAGATTTCCAAGTTTTTACAATTGTAAAGGAGCTCCGGTAGCGTAGTGGTTACGAGTCAGGCTGCCAACCTCAAGGTCAGCAGTTCGAAACTACCAGCAGTTCCACAGGAGAAAGATGAGGCGTTCTGTTCCCATAAAGATTTACAGCCTCAGAAACCTTGTGCAGGGGTCACTATGAGTCGGAACCGACTCCACAGTACTTAACAACAACAAAAATCACAATTAACAATGATCACTCACAACTGAATCATTGTTCCTCACCTTTTACCATCAAGAAGAAAGTGTGGTGTGATTTTAAAAGACTATGGTTCATGGAGATAAGTATTAATTAACTGCACCACAAATATGATCCTACACGAAGAAAATTCCAAAGACTCCAAAAGAAAGTTACAGAAAAGAGATAGGTATAAGATGAAAACACAAAAATAAGTTGGGTTTCCTTCACACTAGCAAGGACGACTATGAATAGAAAATCAAGAAAATGATACCAAAAACAGACCTACATAAATGGAAAAAATTCTATGCTCATGTATTGGAAGTCTTAACATTGTGAAAATGTCAATACTACCAAAAGCAATTTACAGATATAATGCAATCCCAACAACATCCTTTAATGAAATGGAAAAATTAATCTCAAACTTTATGCGGAAAAGACAGATGCCCCAATTAACTAAACATTCAAGAATGAAGTAAAAGGCTTTACACTTCCTGACTTCAAATGTTACTGTACAATAAAATACTATACACAGTAATCAAAACAATATAGAATTGTTTTAAGACAGACACAGAGACTGATGGAACAGAGTTGAGGGATCAGGAATAAATCCATTCATGTATGGGCAGCTGATCTGTGACAAAAGGTCAAAGTATATTCAATGAGGGAAAAACTAGTCTAACAAATGGTATTGGCAAAAATGGATATCCATTTGTAAAAAATGAAAGAGGATACATACCTCACACCAAGCACAAAAACCAACAGGCCTAAATGTTAAAACTAAAAGTAGGAAGTTCTGAGAAGGTAATTGTTGTTAAGTACATTTGAATTGGTTCCAGATCACGGGGACCTTGTATAGGATTTCCCAGGAGTGGATGAGGGGTTTGAACTGCCGACCTTGTGGTTCAAACCAACCTAGTAATCCAGAGCATCATCCTGCAGTGCCACACCAGGACTACAAGAAAAGGCAGTATAGGGACAAAATTACCCACTACCAGTAAGTAGATTCCAACTCATTGTAACCTTATTTCCAAGACTTTATGAAAGCCAACAGAATCATTCTTTCTAATACAGAGCAAATGGTGACTTTGAACCATTGACCCAATGTCTAAACCCATAGTGCCACCAGGGGTCCTTAGGGACAAAACAAGGGGAGTGTTGTGGTTCTGTACTATAAGCAATGGACTGCAACCACAAGGTGAGCAGTTTGAGCCCACGAATCGCTCTGCAGGAGAAATATGAGGCTTTATACTTCTGCAAAAAGGCATAGCCTTGGATACCCCTAGATGGGGTCGCTATGAGTTGGAACTGACTTGATGGGACTTAAAAGCAACAATTTTCCACATAAATGGTTCATACAAATAAAAATGTATGAACAGAAAACGATAAATTAGGTAACAGGGATGTCCTAGAAATTAAATACTTTTACTCATCAGATGACTCTACCAAAAGAGAATAAAGAGAATCTAGATTGGGGAAAATAAAAACTGGCAATGACTTATCTAATATCTAAAATAAATAGAAATATACAACAACTCAACAAAAGACAACCGACCCAAAGAGAAACTGAACAAACACCAAAAAAGCTACTCAGATTCCTAAAACAGACCAGACTTACTTACTGGACTAAGAGAAACTACAGGAACTCTCAAGGCTGTCCCCCTAAGATAAAAACATTTGTGACTGATGGTACTTCAATCAAATAACAAATTGGCTTATACAATAAAGGAGATCACCTACGATAAATGTGCTTCCTTAATCGACCATATGAGACCAAATGGTCAACATTCACCCAAAAATCAAAGATGAGAGGCAAACAGAGACAGGGACACTAGATCAATGGACACCGAAGAGAAGAACCTCCTAGAGATAAAAGTAATTTTACAATTAAACCACAACTACCATAATTTTTTTTTAATAGACTTCTGGTGTGGAGCTGTAACTGCAAACTATAAGGTCAGCAGTTCAAACCCACCAATTGCTCCTCAGAAATCTTATCCAGGATCACTATGAGGAGGAACCAACTTGATGGCACTTAACAATCATATTTCTTCTAGTATAAAATTATCTATATAATATACATGAAAATTTTCTCTCTTTATTTTGGGGGATGAGGTAGGGGTGGGAAGAGAGTTCTGTACTGTGTAACCAATGTAACAAGGAAAGCCCTGAAAATATATGAGCGTAATTTTGAAAGTACAAAATTATAAATATTTATTAATATTTTAAAATATTTATTAAATAATAATATCAAAATGGGAAGCTATTGTTTCTCAATATATCCTCCAACTAGTTCTATACACTACTGAAGGCAGTGTTTCCATCTCTCTAATCCTTCCGGGAAGAATATGGCTCTCTCCAACTTGCACCATGTCAAAACAGAAGTTTGGGCATCCTGGAGGGACTAAAATCATGTTCCTTTTAGATGTTCTATGAGTTTGAGGAACTAAAATAAATCTGAGAGGGTACTATCAGGACTGGACGGAGTAGCTGTCCAATGAGATTCTCATACGTCAGTCCTTGCTCCCCTTGAAGAATGAGCAGGAGCACTGTTGTGATCAAAAGAAATGTCTCAATGCCAATTTCTGGTCTTTTTCTCACTAACATAGTTTTCAATTTTTCTTAAAACTTCTTCCTTATAAGCTGCTGGGATCATACTGCATCTTTCAAAAAAAATCTATCAAACGGACTCCTTTGGAATTCTGAAAAGCAGCCACTATAACCTTCAGAGCTGAGATCTCTGCCATGAATTTATCTTTAAGGTTTCCCCAACCTACCTTAAAAACCTGAATCATGTCGTTTTATGTGGGGCAGCATTCCTGTACACTTGTTGCAAAGCTTTAACGATTTCAGAAGATGTCTACTTAAGTTCTGTCAAAATTTTGATATTAGCCCTGACCTCAAAATCATTTTCCCCCCATGACACAAAATATGTCTTTTTTCCCCAGGTACCCTACAAAACTACAAGGAGTCCTAATGTGGTGCTGTGGATTAATGCGCTGGACTGCAAAATCAGTTTGATCCACAAGGTCGGCAGTTCAAGCTCACCAAACACTCCTCAGAAACCCTATATAGGGTCGCTATGGGTCGGAACCAACTTAACTGCACTTAACAACAACAAGGCTACAAGTGTAATACCGAGAGAATGTGTCTGCCACCACCAGTCACTCATCAGAGACACGTTCGAACACATTTTTAAAAAGAGAATAAACCCATACTTGTATGGACTAGAACCCCAGTAGCAATATTTTTTTTACCTATCATTGTAAATAATCTGTAACTTAGATTAAAACATATTCTGGCTTCCACCACATAACATGGCTGAACCTTGAGGACACGACGTTGAGTGAAATTAGTCAGTCACAAAAACAGAAATACTGCATAGGACCACTACTGTAAAAGACTAAGGGAAAGAACTTATACTAAAGGAGAGTGGGAGGGGGGGATTCTTTGTTGATTATTGGGATGTTGGGGGTGGGTGAGGGTGAGGGGAGGGCGGAGAAGATGGAGCACAGGGCAGCGATTAGACACAGGATAGTTTGGGTGCTAGGGAGGGGGCAATATACAAGTAGGGAGAGGGGAATGGAAGAACAAAGCAGATGGGAGAACAATTAGACAGG
>NW_006408538.1:19237062-19278593 GCF_000296735.1 Chrysochloris asiatica | reverse complement strand
ATGGAGGGGATTATAATCAATGTAATGAAACAAGTTATATGAATTGTTGAATGTGAAACTGATGATGTGTCCTGTAAACTTTTACTCAATCCACAATAAAAACCTTAAATTAAAAAAAAAACATGTGCAGAAATATCCTGTCAAATATATACGTATGTATGTTGTTGGTAAGTGCTAATGAGTCAGATCTGACTCACAAGGTTTCCAAAGAGCAGCTGGTGGGATTTGAACTGGCAACCTTTAGTTCAAACCAGCCTTTCAGTCCAGTGCTTATCCTACAGAACCACACCAGGATTCCATATATATATTTATACGGTGGTGGTCTTTGTGCGTCACTGAAGTTGGTTCCAATTCACAGCACCCCTGTATAGGCTGCAAATCTTTGAGGGAGCAGAAGGCCTCATCTTTCTGCCATGGAGCGAATGGTAGATTCACACAGCTTATAATGCATTGTACTACCATGACTATACCATCTATATGTATGCCCTGTGAATGTTCTCACATCCATTCAGTGTGTTTGCCTATTGATGTATTCACTTGTAGATCGGTATTACTGTTAATGCAAGACTGCTTCTCCCAGTTCATTGTTTTCCACAGCACCAAGCCAGACATACTCTAGCAACTCACAGGTAATTACCGATACAGGTGGCACAACAGAGACAGAGTTAGAAGATGATGGGAAAATAGATGAGAAAATAGATGAAATACCCATGTATTTCAATGTAATGCTCAAAAATGCCACTGCCCGTTCTTTGTGGTCATTTACCTTCACTCTGTTAGTAACGGATATAAACAACTGGGAACAACAGAGAGGGGTGTTACCGGATCAACAAGCTACACTTAAGAAAAAACTCTGATTTGATCTTTTTCTTCCATAGTTAACCCCAAAACATCTAAGATGAATAGTAAAATTATAAATACAAAGTAATATAAACATAAATGGATATGTACTGATTTATCATATTGAGAATTTGACCATGTTTTTAATAAAACATTCTGTTGGGCCATAAAGCAAAAATTTGGAATTTCTGATCTAGAAATATTCAAAAGTGAGAATTAAAAAAATATACATCAGGCTATCGAAACTTTTCATTGGGAATATGTGCTATTTCATTAATGAATTTCATCTAGATTTGTATTTTCTTTATTGCATGTAAATACTATCAAATCGCTAAGTATCTCAAGTAACAGATATTAAATGAAGACATGACATTTCAGCTAATGAGGCAAAGTCATTTATCTTGAAAATTTCTTGCTCTAGAAAGAGAAACCTTTAAAAGCGGCCTTAACTTTGCAAAAATCAGCAATTTTAATCTATCCACTTTCTTTTGACCTTTACACTCAACCTCAAAAAAATGTTCAGCAATATAAATTTGATCTCAAAAGGCTGCTGCAGATCTCATTTTCTGCTGTTTTGCCATTCGCTATTTATGGGACTTGCTAGTGTTACAAGGGACCAGTAAAACACCAAAGTAATCCAGCAGTTCCTGCATATGAATCCAACTTTTCCCTTTGAGATGATAACTTTTTTTCTCCCCCTTGCAAAGGCATTTTCAGATTCAAGTACAAAACTATGACTAGAAGCGTAACGAGAGGCACAATGGGTGAGTGGGTTCTGAGGAGAACAGGGAGAAAGAACATAACAGATTCAGTAGTTCAACTATTGAAACAATATTTTTTTAAAGTCATTAAGGTAGCTTGTCGCACATTTGCACTAACTGAAATCACAGCATGCCTACACAGGATAGAAACAGAATCCAATGAGTTCTGAAGTTAGAAGATCTCAGCTGTGTGCATGCCTTCTCTTAGCTGCAGAGGAAACCAGCTGCTTCCATTTAGGAATTGTATTGAACACATGTGTTCCAGTATACCCATGACATAACGTGTAACACTATATTTTCAAAAAAGTTTGCCAAAATGGGGGAGGGTAAGAAAATACTAGTGCGACAAAATACATCATACACGTTTATACTTTTTTAACATTAGTAAAGATAGAAAAAAAATTTCAAGTTGTGTTTCCATTAATGTGCTTTATAAAATATATTTGTAATTGACTTATACTTTCTAGTTATGAAATATAAATAGTGAAATCAGTTCACTATAAACATGGGAGTTTATCAATATCTTCTTGCTGTTGGTTCTGACACACAGCAACCCTGTACAGAGTTTCTGAGGAGTACCTGGTGAGTTGGAACCGCTGACCTTGCAGTTCAAACCCACTTTGTAGTTCAGTGCTTATCCTGCCACACCACACCAGGACTCCTAACTATAAGCAAATCAGAGACAAAAAGAAATAATGAATTAGTCAATAATATATATAATTTACCCACTTTGTGCAAGATTTTTTGTTAGCCTTGGGACACTGGGCCATGAAACTAAAAATTTCCATACATACATAAAACTTAACCAAGTTCTCCCCATTTTCCCAATCTCAGTTAATGGAAATTGCATCTTTGGTTATTTCCTCTTGAATCCGGCTTCCAATCTACCAGTCAATTAATTCTATTATATCTAACTGCAAACTACATTCAGCATCTTATCACCTCCCTGTTTACTTCAACACCTAGTCCAAGGCTCCACATCTCTCCCCTTGATGAATGCAATGGCCTCCTGAGCTCTATCCCTGTCCCATTCAATCTCTTCCCTATATAACAACCAGGACGGTTGATGCTGTTAACTGCCATTGAGTTGATTCCAACTTATAGAGACCCTGTCTAGGATTTCAGAGGAGTAGATGGTCAGTATGAACCACCGACCTTGAGGTACAGGACTCCAGGATAATTATATTAAAATGTAAGTCAGATAATCTTTCTCCTCTGTGCAATAAAAAAAAGTCTTTACAATGTTTTTAAAATCTTACTCAATCTGCCTTCCTCCAGCCTCTCCCTCTACAACGACATCTCCTACTACTTTTCCTGTTGCTCACACCATTTCAGCCATGCATTCTTTCTGTTTCTCAAGCCTGCTATGCTTCTGACAGAGACAAGGCATCTTTTTAACTACTCCAACATTTCTTGAAGAAAATTATTTCAAACTTCACAAATTAGTCTTTCAATTTATATTGGGAATACACATACAGGTCAACTGTAAAACAATTATTTCAGGAATCCTCTCGGGATTCTTATTTTAATAGGGAAAGAGCACACTTGTAGGTTCTTCTTACAAAGATGAAAATTCTCTTAAAGTAGTACAGAAAAAAGATACAGAAAAAAACAGTACAGTATCATGCACAAAAGAGGCTGCTGTTGTTACGTGCTGAGGAGTCGACTTCGACTCATAATAATCCAGTATTGTTTTTCCAAGGCTTTCATCTTTTATGGGAGCAGAAAGCCCCATCTTTCTCCTGCTGACCTTGTGGCTCACAGTCCAGTGCTTATCCTGTGGAACCACGTCTTATATACATTACTGAAACTATAGTGAGAAGTCACTGTTCATTTAGATGCTTCATTTAATTTCCATAGCATACATGTAACACATGTAAACACTAATCTGTGAGTATCTAGAAGAATCTACGAAGTCAGATTTATCATAAAAGCAACACAGTCCTTTGTAATACTTTAAAGCCTTTAAGAAGTTAAGCTTATTGTTTTCTCCCATGATAAATTAGAGATCTCTGAGTAAATGTTTTAAAATAAGGATCCAATTTCTTTCTGACAACACTTTACTGTATCCTAAGAGTTATTTAGTTTACCTAGTTTCTGATAAGGCTAGAAGTGCCTTAAAGAAACCAAACCAGCGCCCTTTGAGCCAATTCTGACTCATGGCCACTTCGTGTGTCAGAGTAGAAGTGTGCTCTGAAGGGTTCCACTAGCTGATTTTTGGGAAGGAGGTTCACCAGGCCTATTTTCTTAGGGATCTCTGACTTTTGGGAAGTAGGTTCACCGGGCCTATTTTCTTAGGGAACTCTGACTTTTGGGAAGTAGGTCACCAGGCCTATTTTCTTAGGTATCTCTGGGTGAACTTGATCTGCCAATCTTTCAGCTGGTATAAACTGTCAGCACCACTCAGACTTCTAAGGTGGCTGTTTTTTGCTATTGCTCTTAGGTGCTGTCCAGTTGGTTCCAAGTCTGTGACCCTGCTGTATATGATGCCCTAGGAACACCTGGTAGGTTTGAAGCACCTGCCGCCTTGCAGTTAGCAATCCAGTGTTATCCTACACCACCACACCAGGACTTCAGGGGGCTTAGCAGGATGCAAAAATTACCATAAGTTAGAGTTGTTGGTAAAGAAAGAAAAAGGATACACCTTAAATACATGCCATTATCTGTACAATAGATTTACTTGTAGCCTTAATAAAACTAAAGGAAAAAAGGAGATAAAACCATACAACTGAAAATTTAAACATGTTGGTGAATCTCGGTAAAGAATCTCTGGGGGTTCTCTGTACCTTTTCTTAGCATGAAATAATTTCCTTCAAAAAAACGTCCTTTTAAAATGTACAGAGACAAAAGAATCATTTCCTTAATTTAAAAAAGTAACTATTTATAGAACTAATATTAGACTAAAATATTTCTCACGAGTTTCCATCTTTATTGATGAAATCTGAGATACCACTATCTTGGAATTCAAAAAAGACAGTTTTGAGACCTTCACAAATCCTTAAATCTCTGAATTATGGAGATGAGAAAACTTCTGTTCCTATCTTAAATTTTATGTGAGTCCTGTTTCTTTCAAGTGTATTTCTAAAATAAAAGCTATTCCATTTTCTCCCTTCCAACACAGTCTTCTTTCCTCATCTAAAGGTTATTGTCACAACAACAAAAAAATCAAGTTCTTATCATTTTAGAAGAGCAACTGCACAGTTGATCATGCTATAAAACTCCCAATTTCCCGCAAGTCAATTCTGACTCATAGAATTTCTGACGCAAAAAGTCTCATTTTTCTCCCATGGAGCAGCTGGTGGGTTTGAACTGCCAACTTTGCAGTTAGCAGTCCAGCGATAACAACAAAATTATGTTGTTAAGACAGTTGACTAGACTCATTTACTACATAAGATCAGACCAACAGTATATGAAGGGCCCCAGTCTCTCCGCATCCTCACCAGCATTTATTGTCCTCTACTTTTTTGATCTTTGCTGTTATTGCTGGTGTGAGATGATACCTCATTGTTGTTTTGATTTGGCTAGTGATCTAATGGTCACAGAGGACTAGAGCAGACAGTGAAGTGTCCAGCTGATATGAAGTGAGGGGAGATGCACAAGCACACCCATACTTGCAGATAGTACCCACTTGACCTGGCTTCAATGGCTGGATGATCAGAACTCTACTAGAAGAAGAAAGAAGGTAGCGGGGGAAGAGTAACCTGTCACAATTTGATGAACTTTACCTATACTTATGGATGTAGCAGCTCAAAAAAGGGAACAAACCTTTACAGTGAGGATCACTCCCACCCCCCTCGGTATGCAGGATTGACAGGGATGGGCAACTCAGACATTGGCTACCCAAACTGGAGGGAGGGGGGCCGCCTATAAAGGCAAGAAGTGACTGGCTTACAAGCTTTCAAGAGGGAGCCTAGTTCCAGACGGGGCGGGGGAAGGTAGAATCACCACAGAATGATTTCTAATCAGTTGACACCAGGCTGGCGAAAGGAAATGGGGATAAGACTCTTGCGGTACAATAGTGAATAAGTGCCATCAGGACTGACTGTGATGGTAGGAAATACAGAGGTAGAATTTTTTGACAAAAGGTGGAGAGTGACTGATTTTGCAGCCCAGGAGCGGAGGTCACTGGGACCATCAAGTGAGAAGAATTGAGAGCGGGACCCTACCCAGAGAGGCAGTGACACCAGGGATGGAGGCAGAGACAATGATGTGGAGAGATGAAGTGGCTGGGGACTCTAAACCCAGAGAGGGAGAGGAGCTGTGTGCTGACAACCAGGGAGCAGGCTTGCAGTGTATACCCTTTGGTTGGTTGATGATACATGGAAGGGATTGTAACCATGGCAATGAAATTATATACGATAGGATGAATGCAAAGCTAATGTTCTCCCATGTAAACTATCACATAACTCATAATAAAATATTTTAAAAATACCAAAAGACATATATTTTTAAAGTCAAGAACTTTCTAATGTAATAGGTAACCTGCATAATAACTCACAAGCAATAGTGGTTCAAAGTTTTAACAGACCATATGGTATCTGTAATAAAAAGTGAGTTAAGATATGTCAGGCTATCGAATAATTTTTTTTTCCATTTCAAATATCCATGTATTATTAGTTAATAGGTTAACATATACTACACAAATATGCTGCAATTATTGTAAAATAAAACCCTTGTACATAAAAGATGTTCTATCATTATTAGTCAGGAAGCCAAAATTTTAGAAGCACTATTAGAAAAATGTTTTTCAAATATAACTATAAAAGAAATGCATACTGAATTTACCATTAACTGTAAAAAGTCATAAATTCTAGCACCTATTAAGATAAATCTAGCTCCTGGTTTAGTGCAAGAATGGTGGTTCAAACCCACCAGCTTCTCCTTGGAAACTCTATACAGGATTGCTATGACTTAGAACTGACTAGATGGCAAGTAACATCAACAATAAGTAGATAAAATAGTAGGAAAATTGTATCTAGGCCTACAAAATGAGTTCCTAATAAATCCTAGTGTGGTACTGTAGGATAAGCACTGGACTGCTAATTGCAAGGTTGGAGGTTCAAACCCTATACATGAGTCAGAACAGATTCCACAGCACTTCAACAACAACAAAAACAATCATCAATGATACTGAACAAGATGTATAAAGCTCTTGAGTTTTTGATATAAAAGGGAATATAAAGCATCAGGGTGTTACCATAATGGAAAAGAAATAATTTTAATATTTTTAAGATATAGAAGGCTCAGAGATGTATCTAAAAAAAGCTCACATTTTAAACCATAAGAAAAAACTAAATGCAAATAGTATTGGTCAGACTTCAACTCTTAGCTTCCCCGTTCCCTCAAAAAAAAAAAAAAAAAATAGCAAAGTCTTTGTTCTGGCAATCATATTAACACAGGGCTACACAGCCATTCAGACTAGGAAGGTGATAAAGTTTTGAAAGAGAATCAATACACAGACAAAATCAGATGTTAGCTGAGTAAGCCAAGAAGTTACATTTATTGATTTTTGCTAACATTTTTGAAACAAAGGAGTAAGTGTCTAGGAGCTGAACCAAGAGAAGCTGAGGACTTAAATGGCATTGTTAAAAGAAAATAGTTTCTATTTTTGACTTCTCAAGTTTATATATAGTCTATTGGTTCACTGTAAGGACTTATACAAAGTAAGTATTGCTTACTTTAATAGAAGGTGTCCTGCAAATTTAAAGACAGAAAACCAGTAACTATCGTACTTAGGTAGTTGTTGTTGTTAAGTACTGGAGTCGGTTCCGACTCATAGTGACCCTGCACAGGGTTTCTGAGGCTGTAAATCTTTACGGGAGCAGAACGCCTCATCTTTCTCCAGCGGAACCACTGGTAGTTTTGAACTGCTGACCTTGAGGATGGCAGCCCGACTCGTAACCACTACGCTACCAGAGCTCCTTAGTATTTCGATATTACAGTAGGAGCTTACAATTAACAACTCAGTGCCCCTTACTCATTCATCTACCAGAGAGAGTTTCCTCACTAAAAGTCCACTGTGATGATATTAATTTCTCACAAATGTATTCTCAGTAAAATGGAGATTACCAGGAATAACATTATGGCTTCACTTTAAATATTTTTAAGGCTATTAATAAATCATGGACTAAATGATTACTTCACTAAAATACCCACTTTGTTCTTATCATACCGAAGGGTGAATTTCACAGAGGATCAATTTTGTTAAAACTACAGTTGTCATAGGGTTGCTATGAATCGGCACTCATCAATAGCATACAACTTCAGCAAACAGCTGTTTGTAGCACTGTTTAAACTTCACATGATAGGGACAAATAATAAGGTGGTTGTTAAGTGCCGTCATCTCAGTTCTGACTCATGGTGACCCTGTAGCTTGTTTCCAAAGAGCAGTTGGTGGGTTGGAACCATTAACTTTGTGCTTAGCACTCCAGGTGCTGTAGGATCAGCAATGGACTACAAATAAAAACCACAAGGTCGGCAGTTCAAACCCACCAGCTGCTCTTCAGAAGCCCTACACAGGATTGCTATGAGTCAGAACTAACTCGACGGCACTAAACAACAACAGTCCAATGCTTATCCTACAGCACCACACGAGGACTTAGATTTATTAAGTATGGTGACCGGACAAAATTCCGATACACATCTTTTGTTACTTTAAACCGTTTACTAACCCCCTGTTGTGTTCTAATGACGGCCTCTTGGTCTACATACAGGTCCTTCATGAGCACGACTAAGTGTTGTGAAATAGCTGTTCTTCGCAGTGACACACAAACTTTAAAGAAAAGGAATACAAAGAGTGTTTACATAATTGCAAGACTTTTCACAAATCTGTTTCAATATTTTAGAAGTTTTAAAAATGGATAAAGGCAGATGGAAGCAATGATTTACAATATATATGTGGAAGTTATCAATTTTTAATCTAATCAGTACTGCATCATAGTAACAGGACTAGCTAGTTTGATGTGCTAGAAAAAGATCCATTCAATGGAAAGGTTAAAGAAGCAAAAATAGTCTGCACTTCTGTTACCTGTGTGAAAATTTAAAAATATTAATAAAGCTCCAATGTATAAAGAGTTCTCACTTTTAAAAAAGTAAGAAAATAGCTTAAATTGTTTGCTTTTTTTTTTTTAAATAAATGTTTTATTGTGAATTATATGACAGTTTACATGAGAGAACTTGAGTTTTACATTCATTCCATCGTATATCATTTCATTGCCATGGTTCCAATCCCCTGCATGCATCGGGTTTCTAGGATATACTCTTTGGTCAGAAGATGAGAAATTGTTTGCCGTTTGAGGGTTTTTTAGTAATAAAGAATTTTTAGATTAAATACTTGTCATTGCTCTCAAAATCCTTAAGCTTAAAATAGGCCAGTTCTTATCAAATAAAACAAGTAATTTCATTAATCTTTAAAAAATTGTGTTAATCACAATACTGTTAACTGTTACTGAATTACAAGTTTATAAGTTGTTACTTATTATAAAATCAGTCTGAAATGGTTGAGTAAATTTTTTCTAGATGTTTATAAGCAGGGGAAGAGAGAAAAAAGACAGGAAAAGGAAATAATCATTAAAATGATGAAGCAAATTTTAAAGGCAAAAAATCACTCAAAAACCACTAATAACTTCAAGTGAAATGCCATATAAAGTTTTTAATTGCCTTAAATTTTTGAAAAACTACCCAGGAGATCAACAAATTCACATCAATGAACTGCATTATACTAATCAGAGACTCCTGGCCTTAAGCCAGGGAGAACAAACAGAATGAACCATTCTTACATGGCTGCAAATTACCCAAAACGAAGAGAGAGACACAAAGTAACATATTTGAACTGTGGGAAAAAGATCAAATATTGATCCATCTAAGCTGAGGTAACTGGAGCCATTGTCAAGGAAATAGGATGACTGTTCTTAGTCTTACAGAAATGTGTCTTTATCTTACATGATGAGCACATTACCCAATGGTCAGCTGGACTTTTGTAACACTACAACAAACAAAATAAATGCTTTAATAAAAATTTTAAAAAATAAAAAAAATTAAAAAGTTCCAACAGAGATGGAAGGGGTCTTCTTATCAAGGATCAAGCCTATCCCCTCAGTATAAAGTGCTGATAGGGATGGGCAACTTAGATATCGGCTACCAGAAATGGGGAGGGGGTGGAGTTATAAAGTCACAAAGTGGCTGACTTACAAGTTTTCAAGAGTGTGCTTAGTTTCAGAACAAGGTGGGTATATTAGAATTCCCACTGAATAGTCTCCCTCTTTTCTAGATGGGTCTGGTGTGAAATGGGAGGGGGGAGGATAGGACAGAAGTCTTTTAATTCAGTAGTAATTGTTATCATGACTAATTGTGATTGTCACACCTATAGAGGTAGAAGACTTGAAACAAAAAGGGGGGAGTAGTTAATCTTTCATTCCAGGAACCTCTCAGAGGACCCTAGGACCATCAGGAGGGAAGAGCGTGAGCTCAGAGCACTGGATCCTAAAACAGCTACACCAGAGACAGAAGCAGAGGTGGTGGCATAGAGAGATAGAGCAGCTAATGACTATAGACGCATGGAATGAGAAAGGTTGTGTGGTGGTGGGCAGGAGGCTAGCTTGCAAAGTGTGCCCTTTGGTCATTTAAACAAATATATATTTTCTGTGTTTTCAGTTCATGAAAAAAAAGGAAAAAAGAGGAAACAGAGGTAAATATTGTTAACTGATGGTGTATGGAGGAGATTATAACCATTGCAATTAAAAACATATGATTGCTTGAGCGCAAAACTGATGATCTACCCTGTAAACTACCACTCAATTCACAAGAAATACTTTAAAACAAAACCAACAGAAAAGCATCTGAATGGTGCCACATATTTATACTTTTAAATATAATTACTTCTTGACCCTTTATAAGAAATCATTTCACTTATGAGATTTTCAGAAAGAGTTCAGTTAAACATCTCTATCACCATGAGATTGCATGTTAAACTGTGGATTGCTCAAAGACCCAGGAAGTGAAATTATTGCAAAATGGGAACAAATTTTAAAATATTACATCTGATCAAGTATGTATAAATGTCTGTAAAGCATGAAACTTACATAAACTGTTTTTATATAAATTTTTATTATAGTTGTTGTTTAAGTGCCATTGAGTCGACTCCAACTCATAAGCTATCCTGTGTAGGGTTTCTAAAGAGCAGCTGGTGGGTTTGAACCGCCAACTTTATGGTCTGCATTCCAGTGCTGATCCTACTGCGCCACACCAAGAGTCCTAGATATTTCCTTTTACTAGGTTGAAATTATTACCACTGACCATTGTTGATAATTTTAGCAATTACCATAATTCCAAGAGTGGGTAAAAGTCTTAATCGTCTATGTCAGGAAGCAAACCAGAAATTTGTCTTATCACTTGTTCAAAGGGAATCCTTTAACAACTATTCTTGTTACAAACTCCAAGTACATGTTGTAGTACAAATCAAATGTTTATAAACAAACAAACAAAAAAAAACTTGTGGTCAGTCATGAGACAAATGAGAATCAATGGAAATACCCAGAATTAAATTCCATGATTGTTCTTGAGATCACCTGAGTTTTTTTTATCCCGTAGCAAACGGAGACTATGCCCATTTGTCCTAGCTTCAACAGCTGAATGATCAGAACTCGACTAGAGGAAGAAAGAAGAGAAAAAAACCAAACTGTAATCTGCTACAATTTGATGCACTTGACCTATACAAATGGATGTAGTAGCTTAAAAGAGGGAATGAATCTTTACAGCAAGGATCATTTCCAGCCCCTCTGTACACAGGGTTGACAGGGATGGGCAAATTGGCTACCTAAAATGAGAGGGCTATGAAGGCAGGAAGTGACTGGCTTACAAATTTTCAAGAGGGAGCTTAGTTTCCGCAGGTGCGGGGAAGGTAGAATCTTCACTGAGTGGTTTCCAATCTGTCAGGACAGGGCTGGTGAAAGGAGACAGGGATAAGACTCTTGTGGTTGATCTTGCAGTCCAGGAGCGGAGGACCCTGGGACCATCAAGGGAGAAGAGCAGAGTGTGAGACCTTAGCCAGAGAAGCAGCAACACCAGAGATGGAGGCAGAGACGATGACATGGAGAGATGGAGTGGCTGGGGACTCTAGACTCAAGAAAGGAGAGGGGCTGTGTGCTGGTGGCCTGGGGGCAGGCTTGCAGGGTGTGCCCTTTATTTGTTTCAGGGATTATATAGTCCTGAGTTCTTTGGTGTACATCCAAAACAAAAACAAAACAAAGGAAATGGAAGCAAATGTTGTTGAATGATGATGCATAGAGGGGCTTGTAGTCATTGCAATGAAATGAAATATGATAGGATAGGATGAGCGTAAAGCTGAAGTTCTCCAATGTAAACTACCACTCAATTCACAATGAAACCTTAAACAAAAAGGAGGCTATGTATGCATTTACAGATGTCCTGATATTTACCTAAAGGACTATTGCTATATCTATTATAAATTAATGATTTCATAATGTTGAAAATTTTTAAAAGTTTGTAGACGTAACCTCAATTCGTCCTATCAAACTGGTGTATTGACCAATTAGAGGCTAACTTCAAAAATTCTGTAAGAAACAGCAACTCATTGGCAACTATGAAACAGGCAATGCCACCAAGCTTTACCACGATTTAGTTCTCTAGAAGCTATAGATTAGGAAACTGGCAGATGCTGTGATAGTAAATTGCATGTGTCAATTTAGCTAGCTGCGATTCCCGGATGTTTAACCAAACACTAGTCTTGATACTGGAGTAGTGATATGTGACTACCTCTGTTGCCTTGGATTGAACTGATTACTAATGCCAGTGAGTGGATTCCGCTCTGTGGGTTAATGCATTGGACTGCAAAGTCGGTATGAGCTGCAAGGTCAGCAGTTCAAGTTCACCAGTTGCTCCTGTACAGGGTCGTTATGCATCAGAACAGACCTGATGGCACTTAACAACAGTGATAATATAGGAAAGAGGAGGATTATCCCATAGGGTTTCTTGGACTGTAATCTTTTCTCACTTTGGGGGCCTGGTGGGTTTGAATCACAGACATCTCTGTTAGCAGCAAAGCATTCACCCTCCATTACCTAATCTAATCTAATCCAATCAATCAGTTGAAATGAGAGTTTCTCCAGAGTTTGTTCTGCCTCCATATTATTAATAGCGATTTTGGCCCAATTCTTACTTCACTTTTCACTATGAAGCTAACCTTTACATATCTTGAGATACAAACCTGCAGGAGTCTCCAGCCTATGGATTTTATGATTTGCTAGCCCCCCACAATGGACTCCTGGTATGGCTCTGTAGGATCAGCACAAGACTGCAAGTCACAAGGACAGCAGTATCAAACCCACCCGCTGCTCCTCGAAAACCCTATACAAGGTCACTATGAGTTGGAGTCAACTCAACGGCCCTTAACAACAACACACAACAGCCCCCCCACAAACATATGTGACAATTTCTTTAAGTTAACTTCAATCTCTCGCTCCTGTTTATCTCATTGGCTCTGTTTCTCTAGGGAACACTGACTAAATTGTATGTAACACTGAATGCCTTTTTAAAAATGAAGACTCTGAGCAATCACTATAGTTGCTCTACTATGAACAAAATCGGCTATTGGAATGTTTAATCAACTTATTGGTTCATATCTAATTGTTTTAAATCTCTTTTTCTAAAACACCATATACAGGAAGGGTAAGACAATAATCACTAACATAATTATTTTTACATTTAGAGTGGATAGTATTCTTCTAAAATATTCTGTTTTTTTATCTTCACTGTTTGTCATTTTACATTTTCATTTAGAGTGGTTCTCTTTTATCATTCAGTTCATTATTTACAAAAATAAATAAGAGAGAGAGAGAATGAATTGCATTCACTTGTGACAAATCCTTAATCCCACGGAAGCTTTGACATATGGAAAGAAATACTCAAACAGTCACTTTAACAGCATTGCTATATATTAACCTTCCCTCCCACACCTCTATCGCTAGTAAAAGTGGATCAGAAAACCTGGATGTCACCCCAGAAAAATAGGTTTAATCTCTTAATTTTAAGCCATATTTCAAGGAAAAGAAATCACACTCATCTTTCATGATTAGCATTCTCACTATATGTATAATCACCTGATAAAAATACTCCCTAGGAAAGAGTATAGATAGTAAATTATTTCATTGGAACACTGCTTTTATTGTCTAGGGGGAAAGTAGAAAAATAAATAAACTGTTTTGCATTTTTTAACCTGGTTTGAGACAAGTTTACTGGTTAAGATGAATAATAAGGTGATGTTTACGTTTTACAATAAAATCACTAAAAACGCATCATGGTAGAATACTGTTTGCTTCCTCTCTCTCTTCTCACAATGAAACCTCCTGTAGGCGACAGGCTGACTAGAGATCATAAAATCAGAACAAATGGAAAAGATAATCATTACCTTTCCCCCCAAAAAAAATCCTGGCAAAATTCATTTAGCCATGATTCTTATAAATGTTGAGCATGAAAAAGAATACAGAAGTCCAGTTGTTTCTGCTTTAACAAGTACATTTGTTTTGCCTTTGAATATTTAGAAGTGGAAATACAGTGGCAAATAAAGCAATTTCTATGTGTTTACAGACAACTGGCCTATAGATAAGAATGGAAAGTAAAAAAATAGTTCAATCAATTAATTTTTAAGCCGTTTACCTAATAAAACAGTAATTCCCAAACAAATATCTGTATTCAGGAGGATAAAATTACAGCAGATTTCTTTCCTATTCAATTTCTTTGCCTTTTTACAAAGACAGACACATACACACAAGTATAAATAGATCTTACTCACTAGAAGATACGAAATTAGAGGCATTTTATAATGCTTTACGACAAAATAACTAAACATAGCTTAAAAATAAGTAAAAGCAAAAACAATGAAAAATCAGTTTACTGTTCCTTACTCAATTACAGGGCACATTTCAAATCTATTGATTTCTCTTATCTGTTTTAAAGAAGATGCATTACAAACCTGAGTCTGGATTTCTTCTGAATGCTGCTTTAAATTCAGCAAGCAATCTTTATCTATAGCTCTCAAAGCAAAGCAGCGTAGCATTGAGAACGTCCAAAATAGCACAGTAGCAACCCTTGCCCTCAAAGGGTTTCACATTCTTGTGGGAGAGGGTGCACATGAGGAAATTACTTTCTCAGATTTAGGAATTGAGATTGTAATTATTTTAATCCTAATTCAGACAGGGTACTTGTGGTTTCACATACAATCGTTATCTGGATGCATACGATGCTCTATTGCAGGCAATCCAGTTGTTGAACACCCTTACTTAAGATGCTGTGACAGGCCACACAGATGTAAGGATAAATACCACAATACCAGGAGCTCTGGTAGCGTAGTGGTTATGAATAGGGTTGCGAACCACAAGGTCAGCAGTTCGAAACTACCAGCTGTTCCGCGGAAGAAAGATGAGGCTTTCTGCTCCCGTAAAGATTTACAGCCTCGGAAACCCTGTACAGGGTCGCTATGAGTAGGAACCGACTCCACGGCACTTAACAACAACAGCAGCCAGTTCTTAGAAAGCTCCCAGTAGATGTATTCTTATTGTTACCATTTTCTTGATCAGCACACTCTGCAACAGACCCACCTTCATTTCCATCAATCTAAATTGTACGTTTCATTCAAGTACCATCTCTCTGTCAATCCTAAATCAATGATTTTAGGCAAATTATCTGAATAAACATGACGGTGTTAAGATGATGAAAAGACACCTTCTGTTGCCTTCTTAGCAAAATAACATGTACAATATACTAAAAAATACAAACAATAATCCTCATCTTGCAATTTTTTATGTGACAATTTAGCTAGGGTACAGATCCCAGTTACTCAACTGAACACTAATATAGGTGTTCCTGGGAAGAGATCTTGTTTTATTGCATTTCACTATATTGTACTTTGCAGATATTAATTCTGTTTTTTACAAATTGAAGGTTTGATGTAACCCTGCATTGAGCAAGTCTACTGGTGCCGTGTCCCCAATAGCATGCATCTCTGTGTCACATTTTGTAAATTCTTACAATATTTCAAGCTTCTCATAGTACACACTTAACAGAACACAACATATTATATACTAGCGGTAATGGGAAACAAAAGAAATAGTGTGATTTGCTTTATTGTACAGAATCCCCAACATCTCTGAGGGATGCATGCATTTCTCAGATGTAATTAACACCCCTACACAGTTGATTTCAGAAAGGACAGATCCTGGATAATCTGGATGGGCCTATTGAATCAGTTGAAAGGCCTTACAAGGATAGCTGAGATTTCCTTCTAAGAGAGATGAAACCCCTCCTATGGAAACAGAGTTCTCTTCCTAAATGCGTGTAGTATGGCTTGTGGACTAGTTAGCCTTCATAATCACCTATGCGCACTTCAGGTAATCAGTCTCAATCTCTTCCTTCCATATATAGATATGAGGCAGCTTCAAAAATATTCCATTCCCACAAACTTTGTGAAGCCCCTAATAAATGGAGATGCATATATTCAAGAGGGCTTGAAGAAGTTCATGGAAAAACGGAATGAAAGATAATGGAATTCCCCCGCAAACTTTCTGAAACCCCCTCGTATAACCTATTCATTCTGATTCTCTGGTTAAACTATGACTTCTACAACCTCATTATTCCAAATTCCAATATATAATTAACAGTCTGTCCAATCCACGGACTCTTCGAAAGACTATATAGTATAATGTATGTTATTGTTGTGATGTGCTGTGGAGTTGGTGCCGACTCATAGAGACCCTGGACAGGGTTTCCCAGGCTGTAAATCTTTATGGGAGCAGAAAGCCTCATATTTCTCCCGTGAACAGCTGGTAGTTTCGAACTGCTGACCATGAGGTTTGCAGCCCGATTCGTACCCACTACTCTACCAGAGCTCCTTTATATAGTATAATGTATACCAGGCACTTTATAAATGTTGCCTGGCTTAATCCTCATAAGCTAATGAAGTAACTGTTGATGTTGTTGCTAAGAGCCACTGCATTTCCATGGAGCAGCTGGTGAGGTTGAACCACCGACCACGTGGTTCAGACCCGACCTTGAGGTCTAGTGGTTTATCCCACAGCACCACATCAGGACCTTGGACAATGCTTAAGTTTCACCTTTCCATCTGTGAAACTGAGGTAAATGGTATGGCACCAGAGGATAATCAAATTCATCAGGCGCTCCTCAGAAACCCTATACAGTGTCGATATGAGTCAGAACCACCTCACCGGCACTTAACAACAACAACAACGAGGTAAATAGTATTATTCTAGTTTCACAGATGGAACAAAGAAACTTAACACTTGTCTAAGGTCACTCAACCACAAGTGTCAGAATCAGCATATGAACACAACCTTATATAAAACTCAGGTTCCAACTCTTAGTTTTGTAATACAGACTCTTAGAAGGAAATGCTTATTGAACAGTATACTGAGTCACTGATTAAGTACTACCAGGACTAAACACTTTCATATATCATTTAATGACATTTACAACCCTTTGAAATACACATTGTTATTATCATCATCTCCACTTTACAGACTAGGGATTTAAATTTGGAAATTGACAGAGTGGCAAGGTATTCATGGGAAACAATATGTCATTAGCTAAGAATTGAAATCTTAATTCAGTACTATGGTGTCAGGAAGCAGTCCTTAGGTACTATCTGTAACTTTGGGGTAGGTGGGGAGGGGGCATGGTGGTGTTGAGTGCCATCGAGTTGGTTCTGACTCATAGCGACCCTGTATAGGGTTTCCAAGGAGCAGATGGAGGGTATGAACTGCTGACCTAGAGGTTGGCAGCAAAATGCTAATCCTACATCACCACACCAAGAGCCCACTAATTTAACAATCATGACGTAGCTATAAAAAGAAGTTACTTGATAAAAATAATTACTGGAAGGGTTGTTGTTGCTAAGTGCCTTCGAGTCAGTTCTGACTCATAGGGACCTTGTATAGGGTGTCCAAGGAGCAACTGGCGTGTTTGTACTGCCAAACTTGTGATTTGTAGTGCAGTGCTGATCCTAAAGTGCCACACAAGGACTCCACTGGAAGGATAGAAGATCTAAAACATATTATACGCAAAGCACCCCAAAACACCTCAAACCCCACTGTTGTTGATGTTAAGTGCTGTGGTAGCAGTTTCTACTTATAGTGACCATGTATAGGGCATCCAAGATGTTTAAATCATTGCGGGAGCAGAAAGCCTCATCTTTCTCCAGCAGAGCAGCTGGTGCTAGAACCGTGGACCTTGTGGTTCACAGTCCAGTGTTTCTCCTATGGAGCCATCACATTCCCTGAAACCTCCGAAAGCTTCCCAAATGAAAATCAATGAGTGAGTAATCCTACACAGATAACACTGGGAATCTGTTGGTGAATTTCCTTATGCTTTTATTTGTCAGTGTATTGATACCTTAAGGGGAAAAAAAAATCAGTGTGGAACATGGGCTCTTTAAATAACCACTATGCTATCAGAGCTCCCATGTATGTATGTGTGTGTTTGTGTGTGTGTGTGTGTATATATATGTTGTTGTTAAGTTGGTTCTGACTCATAGTAACCCTGTACAGGGTTTCCGAGGAGCACCTGGTGAGCTTGAACCGCCGACCTTGTAGTTCAAACAGCTTTGCAGTCCAGCTCATTAACCCACAACGCCACACAGGGACTATACATACATACATACATACATATACATATATATATATATAGTAAACAAAGTTGATGAAGCTAGTTTACGATTATTTCAACTTATTTCCAAACTCTAAAAGCAACAAGAAAACTGAAGAATAATTGAAAGATCTGTCTTCTACATTTCACTCACTTTATGTACCTAGGAACCCATCAATTGATTAAATACAAATGTCCAATTAAATGTCCTAAATATACTACTTACTAGTACAAGGAGCTCTGGTAGCAAAGTGGGTTACAAATTTAGCTGCTAACTGCAAGGCCAGTAGTTTAAAACTAACAGCCACTCTAGGAGAAAGACGAGGCTTTTTGCTCCCGTAAAGATTTCCTGCCTTGGACACCTTATGAAGGGTTGGAACCAACTCCATGCCATTTACTACTATTCTTAAATTTCAGTCTTATATTACACTCTTGCTTAAAAACTATTTTACAGTTTCCAGCTGCTTATAGAGTTTACGTTCCTTAGGATGATATACAAGTTCCTTTTGATTCCTATGAACTTTTCTATTCTCAACACCCTCCATTTATCCACACATAATGTCCTGGACTGCAAGGTCATTTTGAAGCGCAAGGTTCAAACATACCAGTTGTTCCTCGGAAACCCTACACAAGGTTGCTATGGGTTGAAACTGACTTGACGGCATTTAACTAGAAAATCAACCTACCTTAGAATTTCACAAACTGTTACACAGGATAGATTTGATCATTCCAATTTTCTTGGAAAACATGCTTGAGTGGCAAATAGCTTTTTAAAAGCCATATATTGTATCTTCCTCATGGAAATTTACAACATTGTTGTTGTTAAGTGCTGTCAAGTTGGTTCCGACCGTGCACAGGGTTTCTGAGGTTATAAATGTTTACGGGAGCAGAAAGCCTCATCTTTCTCCCATGGAACTGCAATGAACACTGGCATAATAATGGGGAGAGATGATTGGGATGATTCCTGAGAGGGAAATTTGCCCAAGTGCCTCACACATACAGAAACACACACAGACACACAGGTCAAGTCATTAGAAGTAGTACAAGGGTACATTATTAGTCTTGTTGCTCTTGTTGTTAAGGGTTGTAGAGTCTGCTCCGACTCATGGTGACCCTGTATAAGGTTTACAGGGTTTACAATCTTCCTGGAAACAGAAAACCTCATTATTTTCCTGAGGAGAAGTCACCACGCTCCCTTATTAGTCTTAAATCAATGTAAACCTAAGAGCTAGTTCCATTAAAGTACAGTGCAACCTTTGAGCATTCACCTGGTAAAGAACCGTCCCAGCTTACTTACTAGGTTATGACTAACCTAAAATTTAAATGTAACAAAAATGTATTTAAGCTAGATGACTCAATTAATTCTAAATCACTACTGAAGTAACCAAAATCAAATATCAAATTCTGCCAAGTGCCACTGAGTTGGTTCCTACTCACAGAGACCCTGTACATTAGCATTCAAGGAGCGGCTGTTCAAACCCACCAGCCAGATTTACAAATCTGTTTGTTCTTTTGGCAGTCTATGGTACTTTATTATTCTCCTCCAACACCATAAATCAAATGGATCAATTCTTCTACACTCTTCCTAATTCACGATCCAACTTCCACATGCATATGAGGTTACTGAAAATACCATGGCTTGGGTCAGGCACACATTAGTCTTCCAACTAACGCCTTTGCACTTCAACACTTTTTAAAAAGTTCTTGTGCAAGAGATTTGCCTAACGCAGTACGTCGTTTAAGTTCTTGACTGCTGCTTCCATGAGTGTTGACGGTTGATTTGAGCAAAATGAAGTCTTTGACAACTTCAATCTTTTCTCCGTTAATATGGATGCTGTTTATTTGTCCGGTGGTGAGGGTTCCTTTATTCTTTACCTTGAGGTGCAACCCATACCAAAGGCTATGGTCTTTGACCTTCATCAGTAAGTATTTTAAGTCCTCTTTGCTTTCAGCAAGCAAGACTGCATCATCTGCATATCGTAGATTGTTTATGAGTCCTGCTCCAATCCTGATGCCACGTTTTTCTTCGTATAATCCAGCTTCTCAAATTATTTGCTCAGCATACAGACTGAATAAGAATACAGCCCTGGGGCACACCCTTTCTAATTTTAAATCATTCAGTGTTCCCTTGTTCTGTTAAAAAAAACTGTCTCTTTGTCTATGTACATGTGTGTCATAAGAACAATTAAATGTTCCAGAATACTCATATATTGTAATGTTGTCCATACTTTGTCATGATCAAAATAATCAAAGGCCTTTGCGTAGTCAATAAAGCACAGGTAAACACCTTCTGTTATTCTCTGCTTTCAGTCAAGATCCATCTGTTGTCAGCAATGATATCCCATGTTCCGCATCCTCTTCTGAAACTGGCTTGAACCTCTGGAAGTTTTAAGTCAATGTATGCTTGCAGCCATTTTTGTATTACCTTTAGTAAAAGTTTACTAGCATGGGATATCAGTGATACTGTCCAATGATTTCCGTATTCCATTGGGTCACCTCTCTTTTGGAATGGGCACAAATACAGATCTCTTCCAGTCAACTCGCCAGATAGTTGTCTTCCAAATTTCTTGACACAGATGTGTGATTGCCTCCAGTGCCCATTAGTTTGTTGAAATAATTAATGTTTCATCAATTCTTGGTGACTTGTTCTTTGCCCATGCTTTCAATTCACCTTAGATCTCTTCCTTAAGGATCACTGGCTCTTTTGATTGTACAGTATCTACTGAAATGACTGCACATCAACTATTTCTTTTTTGTACAATGACACTGTGTATTCCTTCCATCTTCTTTTGATGTTTTATGCACTATATATATATATACACATTTTTTTTTTTTACACAATTCATTTTTTTTAAAGTTAATGTTTGAAGTTCAGTGAGTGAACTGCAATTCCGCGGAGAGAGCAGAGCAGTTATAACTCTTTCATTTATGCTTGACATTTTCTATTAGCCTTTTTTTAGAATTCTCAGTAAACAATTACTTGTACTCAGGCTATGATTTAGAAATCAAGGTTAAGAGAGGTTAAATGCCTCAAAGCAGATCAGAGGTGGTGGAACTAGCTAAGTAACTGTCGGGTACTCGGAAATCATTTACACTTTCTTTTAAGCAGGTGTAAACATATTAAGACATGATATTATAGACATTCTAAGGTGCTTCTTTTGCATTTCAGCCACTTTCCTTCATGAAAATACACTCCAAAGTGTGTGATAATACTAAAGAAACATACACCATTTATGTATAATGCAGGTATTGTGAAGAGCCACCAACAGTACGCTGTTCTTTACGTATCTGTGTGATATTAAAATGACGCAATCGGCAATTATAAATCTTCCCTTCAGTTCAGGAATGAAGAATGAGAAACATAAGGTGTTAATCCTAAAATTAATTATATACACGTTAATGATGTTCACACTTATTAACATAATCACTAAGCACTCCAGACATGAAGATATGGGCAGCTGATGTTAACAGACGGTCTTTTCAAAAGAGACTAGATAGAGCATCTGTAAATTTCATTTCAGGATATGGAAAAAAAGAATTATTTTGGTAAAACACTTGGGTAAGTATATAAAAAATACATGCGTATTAAATGAAACCCTCTATTAATAAGCCATTGTTTATATTTATTTTCTCAATTAGTGATAATGGCATTTAAAAACTAAATTCTGTAAAGATGTTTACTCTTAATGTCTTCTGATTTTTTTTCTACACTACATCTTTGATGATTTTCGCATATGTGCCACTATAATCTGATGTTGTGGAAATTACGAAACTGTCCAAGGAATTGGATTTCGTGATTTCTGGTGCAGAATGAAGCAGTCAAACAATTAAACCATTACAGGGAAGTTCTAGGTTTTTCTAATGACCACCACCACTGCACTTACTGCTGGGTGTGGGAGAAGAAAGACTCCAAACCCCTCAACTCTGAATGAACAAACAATGGATTCTTGAAAATATAAAACTCTCATTTCTCTATGTAAGTTATACTAACCTCACCGGAGGGAATTACTGTCCGAGGGAGAGGTCGCCTTTTCATATGCCAGGTAGCCCTTACTCTCACAACAAAATTAAAACTTTCCACATATATCAACTTTGATAAACATTTCAGAATAGTCCAGAAAATAAGAATCCTTAAATTTTTAATAGGAAAGGCTGGAAAACTATGAAAAGATTTACTCTTTTTAAGAAGGTTCAAATTAGCTATATGATCTGGATCAAATAGGAGACAAGTAAGTCCAACTGTATGTTTCTCAAAAAAGAGAAGAATCTACTCCATTCAAAATTCAAAATCTGGGGCCAGGTTCTATCTAGTCCCAAAGTTTCTGTCTCCTGTTTCACTGCAGATCCTACTTTACAAATGTTTCAGATTTAACTTAAGAGTCAGGCATTCAGAGACCATTGTGGAAAATCAATGATTTCATCCAGTAGGGACTATAGTATAGTAACTTAGTAAATATCATTACAGTGCCGTTGAAAATAAGAAACAAAATAGCAATAATAATACTTCTAAATTATTCATTTCTTCAAGTTCATACATGCTTCTCCAACCTTTAAGACTACAAATAAACATACTTTTAAATATTAATCTCTTTGGATGCTTTGTTCTTAGCTGCGCCAAGTGGTCTAAGTAGTTGAAAATTTCTGTAACACCATCTGTTGTTTTTTAAAAATAACATCTTTATTGAGATATAATTCACCCATTTAAAGTATACAATTAAATGCCTTTTACTATATTCAAACAGACATGCAGCTACCACTGCATGGCTCTGTAGGATAAGCACTGGACTGCTAATCACAAGGTTGATGGTTTGAGTCCACAAGCTGCTCCGTGGGAGAAAAACGAGACTCTCTGGTTTTGTAAAGATTTACAGTCTTGGAAACTCTATACAGGGTCACCATGAATCAGAACTGACAAGAGTACACACCCACCAGCACTGTAGACCAGCAGATTATGAATTTTTCATACAAACAGTATGTAGCCCTGTAAACGGTTTCTTCCACTTAGCATAATGGTTTCAAAGTTCCTCCATCTTGTAGTATGTAACAGTACTTAATTTCTTTTTTTACCTTTTTTATTGTGAATTGAGTGAATGTTTACAGAGAAGTTCATTAGTTTTATATTCAACAAATCATACACTTTGTTTCATCTCAGTGAATGCAGTCCCCTCCATGTAACAGCAGTTATCCCATTTTCTCCCTGTGGTTTCTAGTCCCATTCCCTCACCTTCCCATCCTTTCTCAACTTTGTCCTTCAGTAAATACTTTTGTCTGTCGGTTTGCCATACTGTGGGGGCGGCGAGTTGCTGGGATTCTAGAATACTATGTCACTGGTATTTTAAAGACCAGCAGGGTCACCCACAGTGGACAGGACTCAACAGACTTTCCTGACTAAGGCAGACAGGGAATAAGAAAAGACAGACTACTGCTAAATGGGTAGTCACTGCAAACCTTATGAATAGCAGTGAACAAAGTGCCCGAAGAATATGAGAAGTGGAGGGTCAGTGAAAAAGCAGAAGACCCCAGAAGAGCTTAACTGACACAGTGGCCACAATAATGGGTCCAAACCTAAGAACTGTGAGGAAGACGCAGGACTGGGCAAGGTTTCCTTCTGCTGTGCACAGGGCTGTCTGAGCAGCAGCAAACAACAGTGTTCTACTGTATCGCTATTCCACATTTCATCTATCTGCTTGCTCATCAGCTCATGGACATTTGAGCTATTCCCACTCTGTCACTATTATGAATAATCATGTACTCGTTTTTTTCTGTAGACATAAATATTTATTTCTCTAAGGATGGATCACATAATAACTCTATGTTTAGTCTTTTGAGTAACTGACAAACTGTTTTCTCAAGCGGCTAAGCCATTTACATTTCGCCCAGCAGTGCATGAACATTCAAATTTCTCAACATCCTCAACAACACTTGTTACTTATCATATTCATAATTCCCATCCTTCTTGCTATTGTTGTTAGGGGCCCTCCAGTAAGCTCCGACTCACAGCGACCCTATGCAAAACAGAATGAAACACTGCCCGGTCCTGTGCCCCCTAACCATTGTTGTTAGGTTTGCGCCCATGGCTAGTGGGTGTGAAAGGGTATCTCAGTGAAGTTTGGATTTGCACTGATGGCTAATGATGTTGAGCATCCATCATCGTGTGTGTGTATGTAAAGTCTAAGGTTTAGCAAGCTTAGAAAGCTGTGCATACTCTCAACAACAACAAAAATAAATGATACATGTAAGACAATGACTGGTATAGGTGTGCAGGCCAACAGAACTGACTGGATTTTGTAGTCTATACAGTCTAGGTCCACTCCCAACCAGCAGTGAGACCTTGTACTTGTTATGACAGAGAATATATGGCAAGCACTTGGCACATTGTAAGAATTCAGTAAATTTTATCAATTATTAAACGAGATAATTAATGAGTAGATGGTCTAAAAAGCATAAAATATTCTATAAATGGAAACAGTAAACCTTCCCTGGGCTCAAAGCCAGTTCCCCAGCACAAGGAACAGCTCCCTGGCACGCAGGAAATTTTGCGATGAAGGATGTAGAGAAAAATTATTGCTCCGGGAACCTTTTCCTCAGATCCCCAAATTCTACCCATGGTGACTTTGGTGCAAAATGACTGGTGAGTATGCAGGCCCTCCACTCTCCCATTTGAGAGCTGTCTTCAGCCCTGTAGTCACCACCCATGAGCCCTATTAATCCAGTCCAGGCTAACAGGTGCCCCCCAACTCTCCCACCGCCAGGCCTCACTGGCCCATTCTCTCCTCCAGTCTCCCCCCACTTCCGTCCCTTTCTGCTCCACCAACGCCAGTTATGATAGTGCAGTGTCTTTCATGCATTTCCGCTGGGAGCAGAGCCGGAAGTCCTGTGGAATTTGTGCCTGAGTGAGTCAGGTGAGCGAAGGAAAAGTGAGTCGAACGTGTGACTGATCTGTCTACTTTCTGGGGTCCAGTGGGACAGGTTGCAGCACATTTACTTTTAAACAAAACAAAAGACAGAACGGCAGCCATTGTGAAGGAGTTCAGAAAGAACTAGATGGTTGCCATAAGGAAAGGCTTCTGCCAAAGATGCAGGCCAGACTCCATTTGTTTCTGTCTGCTGCTTATTCTAGGCTGCTCTGGCAGCCTAGTGGGTTACATGTCTGGTACCCTAGTGGGTTACAAGGTCAGCAGTTCAAATCTACTATGTGCTCCGTGGTTGAAAGATGAGGCTTTCAACTCTGGTATGGCATATACCTCCCACCAATGATAATTCTGACTGACTTTCAGAGAAAGCTAGCCAGAATACCTTAGGAAGTGGCCGGAGCCCCCTTCCCAACAGAGCGTACCCCTGGACGAGCAGTCACTCAGGCTGGCCTTCCAGAAATACCCATAGAGTAAGAGGTTTAATGACTCAAAGTTTAAGACTTAAGAAAATTATACTTAAAGGCTCTTGCCATTGTGTCTATTAAAGCATGATCTTTATAAATCTCAACCAATCAGAATTTTCTCCTTGCCAGTTCCTAGATCCTCTGTATTCAAGTTCTGTGAAAATTCAGAAACTCCAGTTTGCTCTTTGACAAATTAAATATCTTATTAGTAACTGATTGGTAGAGTCTACTTGATTTTCTCAATATTGTGGAATAAGTACTAGTGGATTTGTTTTTGTTGTTACTTTTAAATATATCAGGCAGTATTGGGGAGAGAATGCTTATTTTCCTGAATCTACAGTGCCATGATTATAATTATGGGCTCTGGCATTAGAAGACCTGAGTTCCAGTTGAGCAAATTACTTAACCTCTCTGAGCCTCATTTCAGCATTTTTCAACTGGGTAACACAATTTAAATCAAAGAGCTATTGAGAGGACTAAATATGCAATAATCTTAGCATGATGTCACTATTGCTGTTGTTGTGAAGTGCTGCCAAGTTGTTTCTGGCCCACAGCGACCCTGTATACGGTGTTTCTGAGGAGCGGCTATTGAGGCTGAACCTCCAACCTTGGCAGTTCAGTATATTAGCCCACAGCACCACACTAGGGCTCTGACATTGTTCTTAAGTGCCATCAAATCAGTTCCAACTCAAGGAGGAACTGGTGGGTTTGAACTACCGAACAAGTTGTTCCATTCCAGTGCATATCCATACCAGACTTCAATAATCTTAGCATATAATATGTATTTATCCAGGAGTCCTGGTGTGGCACTGTGGGCTAAGAGCAGCTCCTGGGAAACCCTACACAGGCTCACCATGAATTAGAAGGTAACAACTATATTATTATTCAAGGAGACTATATATAAAAATAGGTCTATTGTGGAATTCGTTTTCAAATGAAAAACAAAACAAAAGGAAAAAAAAACTGTAACTGATACCAAGCTACTGGGATTAATCAAAACGTCTTAGCTTGGTGGGATACTAGAAGACAGAAATGGGAAAAAGATGAACTTGTATCATTTGAATTATATAGCATTTATGTGTATTATATATTAAGTCAATAAAAGTACAAATTACTACGTAACGTTAACTATGACTATTAGACGGACCGTTTTGCTACAAGAATACTGTTTCTGCATAATAAGTTTCTAAGCCCGAATCACTGCAGTCAAGTTAATTCCAACTCATATCAACCCTATAAAGATAGAGAAGAACAGACTCACAGGGTTCCCAAGACACTAAATGTTTAAGCAGGCAGACTGCTACATCTTTCTCACATGGAGTGTTTGGTGGGTTGAAACTGACAACCTTTTGGTTAGTTATCCTGTTGGAAACTCAAGTACCAGTTGGATCATTTCTAGAAGGGCAGCAACACATAAGACAGCACAGTAAGACAAACAGACAACTGGTCGTAAATCAAGGGTCCTGAGTAATGAGCCCTGGTGGCACAGAGGGTTAAGCTTTGGACAGTTAATCTCAAGGCTCAAAGCTACCAGCCACTATGGGTAAAAAAGATGCTGTGGCTCACATCAAGATTTAGGCTCTGAAACACTTTAGGGCCGTTCTACTCTGTCTGTCCGGGTTTCTACGAGTTGGAATCATCAATGGCAGTGGTTTGGATTTTAGTAACATGGACTATAATTGCAAACACACACACTTAGAAGGAATTAGACATAACTACAATGTGGTACTATATTAATAAGCGGGACTGCCATGTCGATTTGAAACCTCAAGGTCAGTGGTTCAAGCTCACCAGGTGCTCCTCAGAAACTCTACATAGGATTGCTATGAGTCGGAACCGACTCAACGGCCTTAACAACAAACAGCATATATAAGGAGGCGTCCTGGAGTGGTGCTGGAGGGTAAGCATTGGACTGCAAAGTCCATTTGAATTGCATGGTTGGTGGTTCAAACTCACCCGTCTTTCCTCGGAAGCCCTATACAGAGTTGCTATGAGTCAGAACCAAACTGATGGCATTTAACAACAACAATCTAAGTTGAAATAAAGGATCCCTGGTGATACAGAGTTAAGCTTTGGGCTACTAACCGAGAAATCAGAGGTTTGAATCCAACAGTCACTCCCCTGGAATAAGAAGAGGCAGTCTGCTTCTGCAAATATTTGCACCATCACAAATCCTAGGGAACAGTTCTACTATGTTCTATAGGGTCTCTGTGAGTCAGAATTGATGCATCAGCAGTGGGGATATATTGAAATTAAGTTAAATTTGCAAAGTCAATTTGTGATTACTTCAAATTAGGACAGTGAATTGAGCAATAAAATGTCAAATGGTTCAACATTGTTGTTGTTGTTAGGTGCCATCAAGTCGGAACCGACTCACAGCATTAGAGAATTAATTTTATGTGATGATCCTAGTAAGCAGGTTTGATTTATTGTCTATTGTAAACTTTCCAAACATGAAAAACATATTGGTGTTTAAAGTAAATATTTTCAATATAACGGCAAGCTTTCTTTGGGCAGCAAAGAAAGATTATAATCCATTAATATATCTTTCAACAAAAAGAATGAAATCTTCTACTGGTAATGCTGATAAACTCTTTGCTGTCAAAACTAAGCCTCTTTATCATGATAACCCAGAATAATGGCTGGCGGCTCTAGGCACTTTATCTACTTTACAGATGAAAAATCAGTTTTACTTTCACGGAATTAGATTAATGCCGTAACAGGAAATACTTCTGGGGCTGAACTGGCTTCATACCTTCAAAGCTGCCTGTAAATTTAAAGCACTTCCTGAACTCAAAAGATAAGACAGGAAAAGGAAAAAGAAAACAGTATAGTGACCCCTTTACTGAAGAAAAATATTGCTTCCTGAAAAAGCTGTTGAAAGCTACTTGCTACAGGCATTATGCTCTAGAAGGCCTAGGGCAAGTCTGGTTTAGCTGAACATGAGGATTCTGGTCATAGATCACACGGTTGCTATAAATCTGTTCTGTCTATAATCCTTTTTGATAAACTTTAAGTCATTTTGGTAAAACCTAGAGTAATAAGTTTCTCAGCTTTCAGCACTTACAAAACTGCTCCCTATATTACATGTAACACATAATGAAGGATTACCAGTTAAAACACTTGTAAAAATGCAGACCCCAAGTTCTAGAATTAAATTTTGGTTCAAAACAAGGACCACAAACAGCAAACCCTGACACAGATCTTTAGGTAGTCTAATCCAGGAACAGAAAAATAATTTTTAAAATGATAATCAAGAAATTTTACATTGTATAAGTATACAAAAGTCACACAATTAGGGAAAAACAAAGAATATTTGCTATAGGTACGCATTAGAACATACCCAGATGAAATTTAAGACTAATAAAACAAGTGATTATATAATCTAAAAATAGAAAGGGAAAGGGATCACTATGAATATGGCAAAGAGAAAATGTCTACATCCATCAGTTGATCTGTATTGGTCTAGTTACAACGTAGTAAGCAATATGGAGGGAGCATGGTGGCTCTGTAGGATAAGCACTAAACTGTAAGAAAGATGAGGCTTTCTGTTTCTACAAAGATTAAGTGCTGTCGTGTCAATTCTGACTCATAGCAACCCTGTACAGGGTTTACGAGGAGCAGCTAGTGGATTTGAACAACCAACCTTGTGGTTCGCAGTACAGTGTTTCTCCTAGAGCCTGGGAAATCTTATACAGGGTTGCCATGAGTTAGAACCTGTATTTAACAATAGCAGCACTGGGGAATATACAAAAGAAATAACAAACTAAACAACACAAATTTAAATGTTCGGCTAATTGCTATAGGTAGTGTATGTTTGATGAGATAGGCCAGGGCCATGTAGGCATTACTGGACCAATAAATAACATTCATATCAATGGAGAAAAGATTGAAGCTGTCAATGACTTCATTTTGCTCAGATCAACCATCAACACTCATGGAAACAGCAGCCAAGAGATCAAACAATGTATTGTATTAAGCATATGTGCTGCACAAGACCTCTTTAACGTGTTGAAGAGTAAAGATTTCAGTTTGAGGACTAAGGTACTTAACAACAAAAGTTTTTTCTAATTTTCCTTGTGACTTCTTCTTTGGCTCATTAATGGTTGATGAATGGTGGTGGTTGGTGGTTATGTGCCATGGAGTTGGTTCCAACTCATAGTGACCCTGTACAGGGTTTCCGAGGCTGTAAATCTTTGCAGGAGCAGAAAGCCTCATCTTTCTCCCATAGAACAGCTGGTAGCTTTGAACTGCTGACCTTGAGGTTTGCAGCCCAATTTGTAACCACGACGCTACCAGAGCTCCTCGGTGAATATGTAATTTAATCTCCACATTGTTGTGAACTTCCCAACTTATCTTCTGTCACTGATTTCTAATTTCCTTTCATTTTCATTGAAGAAGATACTTTGTATTATGTCATTAATTTTAAAATTCACTAAGCTTTATTTTATGGTCTCATATTTGATCTGTCCTAGATAATTTTCCATGTGTACATGGGGAGAATGGGTGTATTTTGATGTAGTCGGGTAGAGTGTTCTGCGGATGTCTGCTAGGTTTAAACAGTTCATAAGATTGTTTCAGATTTCTATTTCATTGTTGATCTTCATTAATCAAAACACAACACTGAAGTCACCAACTATTATTGTTGAATTGTCTAAATCTCTCTTCAATTGTCAGCGTCCTCACACTCAAGTGAAGTAGTTTTATTTTGAGGGGGAGGATAATTCAACTAATATTTATTTCTATCTAATAGATTAATGTATTTACTATAAAAGCTTATATAGCAAATTAGTTTCCCATTTAACAATTTCTGTAAAAATTATTTCTGTTGTGGCACTGGAGGACAATCAGTGGACTGCTAACCCCAACATTGGTGGCTCAAACCTACCACCCACTCCTTAGAAACCCTATACAATTCCACTGAGTCGGAACTGACTCAAAAGCACTTAACAACATGGAAGCTACTCAGTAATATCATTTATGTTTTCCACAATATGTTAGCATTTTCCTTCACTCTGCCCTGGCTGTTTCGTGCACAGTAGTACTCTAGCTCCCTGTCCCATTACTTTCTCATCTTTGCTTTCGAGTAATTTTTAATCATTTATTATTCCATAGGTGATTTTTAAAAGAGGCGAATTACTTGTGTGGTGCTCTGTGGTAAGCACTGGACCGCTAAACTAAAGGTCAGTGGTTCAAACCCACCAGCTGCTCCTTGGAAATCCTCTACAGGGTCACTATGAGGCGGAAGTGACTCCACAGCATGTGAGAACAAATCACTTGTCAGTAATTCTTTAATATATGAGCCACTCTGTTATTTAACTAATAGGAAACCTCAACGAATAATATTACTCTAAGATTTAGACACTATCTCATTGCGATAGCCTCAAGGAAGTCTTAGTCTAAATTGGCCCAGTAAGTCCACACTTTTTAAGAATTTGAGTTCTGTTCTACAATTTTCTCCCATTCTAGCAGGATCTATACATTGTGGCCCTAACATCCAGATTTCCTTCTTTGTCTTTTGTTCTTTGATGCTCTTCTTTTTATTTTCTTCTGCACAATAACTAACCACGAGTCGGGCTGGTAACATCAAGGTCAGCAGTTCGAAACTACCAGCCATTCCGCAGGAGAAAGATGAGGCTTTTTGCTCCTGTAATGATTTAAAGCCTTAGGAGCCCTATACAGGGTTACTCTGAATTGGAACTCACTCGGTGGCACACGACTGCCACCAACCACCACCTTTGCGTCTTAACTGCTAACAAGCTTTTAAGACTCCAAACACCACTCACCACATTGGGATATGCAGAACACGAACTTTATCAACGATATTTTGCCAACTGGCTGAGCAGTACCACAGAATTTGATCATTTATATCTCTGGTTCCCTTCAAAACATTTTGTGTCTTCAGTTTAACTTGTGAAGTCTTCACCTGGTTAGGTGTTTAGGTGATGTTGCCAGGCATCTCTAAGCTCAGGTTGATGTCTGAAATTGCTGATTTTCTACCCAAAGAGTTTCCTTGAACATTTCCTGTAGTGCTGCTGCTGCTGGTGGTGGTGTTAAGTGCAGTCATGGTTAGAAATTTCCTTAATTTCTGCTTATCTGGGATTGTACTAATTTGGCTCTCCATTTTGAGGCACAATTTTACTGGATATATAGTTTCTGGGTGGCAGTTCCTTTCTTTCAGAACTTTGCATACATCAAACCATTGTCTTCTTGCCTGCATGGTTTCACTCTCCACTCTAATCCTCTGTGGCTATGTCACTGACTCTGGGCCCAAGAGTCCCAACGTCTTGCCACACTGCTGGCCAACCAGGTCTTCACTCGGGTTCACAGGAGTCCATTGAATGTTGTAGGGCTTAGCTCGCAGCTTCATTGCTGTTTTTCCCTCACGTCCCCTTATCGGTGACAAACGTGGTCACCAATGAGAGCATGTATTCCCACTGAGTCTTAAGTCTTGGAAGGTGGTTTGCCCTGAGGAGACCTGACCACTTGCCTTGATGTCTCCTGGGTGAGCAACTTGCTTGTAGAACTCTTTGTTTAGCCTTTTCCTTGTATGGAATTCCTAATGTTGTTAAGTGTTGTTGAATTGAGTCAGTTCTAGCTTATATTGACCTGAATAGGATTTGCAAGGAACAGCTGTTCAAACGAACCTTGCAGTTGAGTGCTTACCTTAGAGTACCACAGCAGGACTCCTAATATGCATGTATTATATCTCTTGCTGGTGTCACACATAGTAACAACCCTTTATGGTTTATTTATTATTTATTAGTTGTAACTCATAGTGACCCCGTCTAGGGTTTCCAAGGAGGACCTGGTGGGTTTGAACTGCCGACCTCGTGGTTAGCAGTTCAGTGATAACCACATGTGCTACACCAGGACTCCAATAATAACCCTCAGACTTTATTCTCATTCTTTTTCCTTGTTGTTTAAAAAAAAAAATAGATAAAAGGAAAGGATTTTGTCCTCTATATCACTGATTTTTTCTTCTACTGTTTCAATTCTACATATACCTTTACAATGAGATGTTTATTTCTAATATTGTTAAGCTTTTGAATGTCTAATTATTTTTATATGTTTTCAATTTCATTAGTGTTTATGTTCTTTATTCTTATATTGTTTTCCTTGATTCTCCCTAGGGTGACCCCTCTTTTTAAAAAATATGTTACTATATACAATAAATTCCTGGTGTGGCATTGTAGAATAAGAACTGGACCGCAAAGTTGGTTTGAACCACAAGGTCAGCGACTCAAACTCACCAGCTACTCCTCAGAAACCTTTTACAGGGTTGCTATGAGTCCAAACGAAGCCAACAGCATTTACCAACAGCAGCAACATGTGTGTAATGAGGAAATAGGGTGACTGTAGAATAAACACTGGACTGTCAATAGGCTTTCTGCTCTGCAAAGATTTACATACAACCCTAGAGAGGGCTGGTATGAGTTTGCAATAACCCAAAGGCACTTAACAACAGTAATCATATACAAAATAGTTACTTCAAAAAATTTATTAAATTTATTTTGCTGTTGTTGTTGTGAATATACACAGCCTAACATACCAATTCAACAGTTTCTTCTAGTGCCATTCGGTGATCTGGATGACAGTCTCTGAGTTACGTATCCACGCACATCCTCCTTGTCTAGAAAAGTTTTCCCATGTTAAAATAAACTCTCTGCCTCTTAGGATTCCTATCTAATTTTTGAGTTGGTGTTGTCACGTTACTTCCACACAGATAGTTCTTAAAAGACAATACTGATCAAGGCAGACTTTTTTTTTTTTTGGTTAAACCAGATTAACTATTGTTTGGCTTTAAGAAGATTTGATGAGTTTACAGGGCCATCCTTTCTCTGTGCTCTAGTACACTTTCTTACACTCACCCTCGTCCCTCTACAGAAGTGCACTCCTGTCTTATGAAGCCCCGTCCTGAGGCTCAACTATTTGGCCTGCTTCACTTTGTCCCACTGATACTTCTGTTTCCCAAGTTTCAAAGGTAGGACACTCCCAGGTGCTTCCTTCTTGGGCTAGTTTGGACCCAACACACGACCTTACTTCTTTTCAGGTTTGTTTACTCAGTATCTCTGTCCCCAGCTGTGCTTTCGGTGAAGATGCCTTCCTAGATAACTTGTCCAGAGATGTTGTTTGCTGCCATCTCAGAATGGCTGGTAGACTTGTCAGCTGGGCTTAGACATGCTCAGAATCTATGTGTTCCTGTTGACTTCGTTCTCTTTCCAGTCAGTCTGTGCTTAGTCAAATTCTTACACCTTCTGTTTCATGTTCAGGTATCCAAGGTCATTGTTTATATGGTTCCACTTGGCTTGTTGAATTTTTGTTGCAGAAAGATGTCTCAGCTGCCATCTAAACCAGTAGCCATTGTGTAATTTTTCACTTCTTGAATTTGTTTTTTTTTTCCTTAGGTGTGTTTGCTGTAATTTTTTTTGTTTGTCAGAGTCTGTACCATCTTGCATTCCCACCAACAAGGTATCAGTGCTCAGTTTCTTTGTATCCTTGACAGCATTTACTGTTTTCAATAATATAACTTTAAGCCTTTCAAATACATGCGTAGAAATATCTCATTTCATTTGTATTTCCTAATGGCTAAGGACTCCTAGTGTGGAGCTATAGGATTGACATTGGACTGCAAACCACAAGATCACAGTTCAAATACATCGCTGCTCCACGGAAATCCTATGCAGGGTTGCTATGAGTTGGAACTGACTTGATGACACTTAGCAACAACTTATACTGAACTTTTTCCCCCACACCATGTGTATATCTTCTCTGGTGAAATGTCTGTTCAAGTATTTTGCCAATTTCCAAATGAACGTTTGCTTTTTCACTGCTCACTTTTGAGAGTTCTTGATTTTAAGATATTAATCCTTTGGACTTTCACAAAGACATAGATTTACTTTTGATGAGGTCAAATTTACCAATATTTGTTGTTAACAATCATGCTTTTTGGTGAAAAGCAAAAGAACTCTTTGCCTAGCTCTATCTAGATCCCAACATTTTCTCACCCATTTTTTATCCTAAAATTTTTACGCTTAAGTCTATGATCCATTTTAGTTCAATTTTGTCTAAGATTCAGGTCAAAGTTTTTCATGCATGGGGTATGGAACCATAAGTTTACAACATATATACATATTATAAGGAGCTCTGGTAGCATAGTGGTTACAAATTGGGCTGCAAACCTTAAGACCAGCATTTTGAAACTACCAGCTGTTCCACAGGAGAAAGATGAGGCTTTCTGCTCCCATAAAGATTTACAGCCTCGGAAACCCTGTACAGAGTTGCTATGAGTTGGAACCAACTCCACAGCACATAATAACAACAATACATACTGTATATATGTGTATATATATACACACACATACACACCTAAATATATATACATACAAGCAGCGTGTTCCCTTGTATATTCTAATGGAGCTTTGGTGGCACAGAAGTAATGTTAGTTGGTAAGAGAAAAGGTCAGCAGTTTAACCTCACCAGCCATAGGACACATACAGCCTTGGAAATCCTACGGGGTAATTCTTATCCAACCTACAGGATCATCATCAATGGGAATGGACACAACAGAGATGGAGTTTTGAATACGATCATTTTTGTTTGCTTTGTTTTTGCTCACTTGTTTCTGCAAAGTTAGCAGTTCAAACCCACCAGTCGCTCCTTGGAAACCCTATACAAGGTCACTCAGAGTTGGAACTGACTTAACAGCATTTAACAATAATAAACTTTATGGGAGCAGATCATCAGCATTAAAGACAAAGTTCTAATCTTTTACAACTATCCTTCTTTTATCTCCTCTGTTAGTTTTAATTTCTCCCTTCACTATTTGGGAGACATTCCTTAAGATGTTGCTTTTGTCATTCTTCTTCCTGGTAATTACTAAATCCATCAGTATGGGGAACATCCATATCTATACCTTCAGATCTAACTCTCAATATCCAGAATTGCATCTTAGATTCCCTATAAAGATCTCATTGGCATTCTATTCCAACATGCCCTGAACCAAACTAATTATGTATTGAGATAAGGACTTTACTAATGGAACCAGGATTTTCTCAAGTCATCAAAAGGGTAACCTCTATCTTAGTTTACTTATTCCCTTCCAAGGGCCCTCACATCATTGCCCTGCTTTCTTACTGTCATATTACCTAAGGTTCTTATTCTTGCCCAGAACTAAAGAAGCATCCCCCAAATTAATGTCCCTGTAATGTTCCTTGACTAGGCTGCTGCAATTTTCAGTAGTGCTCCATGGCTAAAGCTCTCCATGACACAGCAGTGATTTCAAGTTTTACCATTATCTACTGCTGTCATAAGGAGCTCTGGTAGCGTAGTGGTTACGAATTGGGCTGTGAACCTCAAGGCCAGCAGTTCGAAACTACCAGCTGTTCTGCAGGAGAAACATGAGGCTTTCTTCCCTTAAAGATTTACAGCTTCAGAAACCCTGTAGAGGGTCGCTATGAGTTGGAACCGACTCCACGGCACATTGCCTCCACCACCACTAATATGAATCAATTTTGCCAAGTGAACAATTCTCTTAGTATACCTAGCAATTGTACACAACAGTAGCTAGTTACTGAATGAATGAATGAATGACTTAAAAGATTAAAATAGTTGGACTCAAAACAATTTCAAAAACAAAATCACTCTCTATACTGTTTATATCATGATTATACGCCTTCACATTACGATTCTTCTGTTGCTAAAGTCATTCCATAATCAAAGCTATTTTCACATGTTTAATAATATTGCTGCAGTGTTACTCTTGGATGAACTACAGTCTAGCCTCCTGCTGTTACGGAGAAATACATTAAAGCAGGTCACATGGTTTTCCTCTTGTCAACAAATGATGGCTCAATTAGGCGGATAAGTGTCTGCAGCCCTCAGCAGAATCTTCAGCCCATTCTTCAGCAGTTTAGAGGATACTCTGGGTAGCATTAGAGCTAAGGGAAAAAACACTTGTAATTCTTTAAGTATTCAATTATTTTTTTTAAATTCAAGATTGGCTATTGAATGTTGTTAAACACAAACAATGTGGAAGTAGACTTTCATCATGAACGAGGACTCTAAAATCTAGTGTCCATGCACATTTATTAATAAATGAAATTATGGCACTGTGGATGTAATATTTATAATATAAATGTTTAAAGGTGATAACTTTTTAGATAATTTTGTCATCAGCATAATGAGTCTACGTTAGGTTGCTAATGAATGAGTTGGGGCACTGTGAGTCAAGTGTTGGGCTGCTAACCCAAAGCTTGGCGGTTCTAATCTACCAGCTGCTCCATGGGAGAAAGACGAGGTTGTGAAAAATGGACCATCTCATTAAGTGAGGGGAGATGCACAAGAACACCCACACTTGCAGATAGTACCCATCTGACCTGGCATCAATGGCTGGATGATGATCAGAACAGACTAGAGGAAGAAAGGAGAGGGGAAAAAAATAAATAGTAACCCACTACAAAGTGGATGAACTTGACCTGTGCTTGTGGTGTCATTATGACAAAGGAGCGGGCAAATCTTTACACTGAGGATCATTTCCACACCCTTGGTACACAGGGATGAGGAACTTACACATTGGATACCCAAAATGGGGGGACTACAAAGGCAAAAAGTGACTGGCTTACAAACTTTCAATAGGGAACGTAGCACTAGAGGATACAGGGGGAAAGGTAGACTCTCCACTGAATTGTTTCCAAGCTGTCTGGATGGGGGTGATGAAAGGTGTGGGGGATAGGACTCTTGTGGTTCATTAGGGAATGACTGCTATCAAGTCTTACAGTGAGTGCTGGAAAGGTAAATATATATGTTTGGTACCAAAAGGAGGAAACTGGTGCATTTTGCAGTCCAGGAGCAGTGATCCCTAGAATCATCAGGGAAAAAAGTGAAGTGTGAGACCCTGTCTGGGGATGCTGTGACACTATGGATGATGTGGACAGAAGGAGTGGCTGGGGACTCTGGACTCGGGGCGGGAGAGGGGTTGTGTGCTGGCGGCCGGGAGGCAGGCATATGGGGTATACCTTTGATTGTTTGATGATGCATGCAGGGGATTGTGATCATTGCAATGAAACAAAATATGATAGGATGAATGCAAAGATAATGTTCACCCATGTAAACTAACACAGAATTCACAATAAAAACGTAAAAAAAATTTAAATAAATAGGATCATCTCAGAAACTCTACTTGGGGTCGTGATGAGTAGGAATCAACTCGATGGCATTGTGTTTGATTATTTGGTATCTACTTGAATAGAATAGTCAAAGAAATTTCCAACTAAAAGATAAAATGACCTTTTGCTAAATTTCTCTGTAGAGTAAAACCTTGCTTTTACTGAAAGGAAACCTTGGGAATAAAGAGTACAGACGAGAACAAGGGAGCAGAAAAGCCAAATTCCTAAATATTTAGTCCTTAGTTAATGTAATCCTTTCTAAAAAGTCTAACTACAGAATAAGATGTTTGATACTCCAAGAAATTAGAATTAGTATAAAAGAAGGAAGTTGTTTGAGGACAACACCTAAGACCCAAAAGTACAAAGATTATTTTAAATATATACATATATGCTTGACTAATTGATTAATCTAACAATTTTGCACACTAATGATGTATGTCTGGTGGTAATGAACGTTGATGTGTGAATGCTGAAGGTTGAGGTCATAGTTCAACTTGGCTGTGTCATGATTCTCCGCCAAGAGATTTGACAGTAATATAATGTTCAGTCATCCTCTATCTTGTGTCCTGGTCTTTGAAACCTAATCATGTCAGTAAGTGACAAGCATAGCAGCACTAAAAATAGCAGTTTGCAGTCACTTAAAATAAAAACAAATCAATGTATATACTTAAATGTTGTTGCTGTTAAGTGTCCTTGAATCGGATCCAACTCATAGAGACCTCACATAGAGTTTCTGGGGTGTGGGAGTTTGAACTACCAATCTTTTGGTTACCAGTCCAGTGTTTATCCTACAGCGCCACACCAGGGCTCCCACATACTGAAACAGGCCCATACAATTGTACCATAATAACAGATATTGTAGAGCATGAACGGTAGTCAAGAAAAATTGAATTATATCATATAAATGAACTTAACTAAGAAAGAAGAATGGAGTCCTTGTGTAAACCTGTCTTTTAATCAACCATAAAATCAAAAGAGTAGGATTATAAATGTAATCTAACTTGTTTGAGCATATTAAGAAATCTAGAGAAATAAAATATTGGAAGTGGGGGTTATGTTGGTTTTCATTAGTTCTCAAGGAAGGAGAAAGCATTTCCTATTAAAGAAAAGCTCAGGAAGTCAAGGTCAATGAACTTCTTTTGGATTTTTTTGGTCCCTGCTGAGTAGATAAATGCATCTTATTCAGACACTATTAAAGACTAATTTATTCAAGTCCACTTATTCTGATTACATGTGCCACAAAGAGAAAATACTTAGCTTCCAATGCAAGTCTAATATGAGATTATGCAGGCAGGACAGACACAAACGTTTGGCTCTATCTGATACTTATATTTCTTACCAAAACTATCATTTTCCTGAAGTTGGTAAATGGAATCATCCTTGCCCCTTCTCATTAGCTCATATCTAATAATCAATACATCAAAAATTTTGTTAGATTACTTCAAATGACAAACAGAATCTCTGACCCATCCATCTTTAATACTTCTCCATTAGTATAAACCATCATCTTTTGCATGGACTACAGTAAGAATTTCCTAGCTGTTGTCCCCGCTTTAATCCTTAGCCAACTAGCACCTGTTTTCTTTCTTTTTTTTTTGTTTTTCTGAAACAGCTACTTTCAAATTCATTGTTTTTGTTATAATTACACAATGGCAGTCCTTATGCTAAGACCTATTAAACTTCAAAAGCACAGCCACATATGAATGGTCACTGTTGGAGAAACCAGGAACATTGTTCTCTATAAGCAAATTGGATGGTTGTTCATCATTCTTGTCCAATGAACTTGTCCCAACTTTCAGCGAACATTTTCATCCTTTGCAACTGAATTCCATATACTCCAAGGTCAAAAAGGGTTAACATCAAAATTGTTATTAAGAGTAGAAAAATGAAATGTTTCTGGACCCAGTGAAGCCATATATATATGTTATAAAGCAGTAAATTGATTACCAAGAGCCAAGCAGCTAACTAGATGTAAAACAAACTTGTCAGCCAAATAAGACCAGGTTATCTGTGGACCGTTTCCATTTAAACTCAAATTTAAATCAAGAGTTGGGTGAAAGAGGGCACTGGGATGTTATGGAAGAAGGGAAAGCCAATGAAACATTTTCTTTGAAATCAGAACATCACTGGAGAAACAGGTAAATTAAGAACTGCAAGAATTATCGGAACTGGAATATTCCTAAAGGTTTTTGAACCAAATATTATGGACAGAAATTACTATCTTCCTAAGTCATATAATTCTCCTTGCAAACACAGATATGGAACATGCTATGCCTTCTTCCCACAGCCACTGATTTTTTTAAAAAACTGTCTTCATAGCAAAGGGGTTTTGAGTCACTAACCTTTACCAATAAACACTTGTCTGTATTTCCCTTGCAGCTGGGCAAAAAGTAACTTCAAGATTTATGCAGTCTGGGTGGGACCGATGATAGGATAACATTGATGTGGGTATCACTCACGTGGTACAATAGTGAACAACTGCCATCAGGACTGTGAGAGTTGGAAATGCAAAGGTAGACGTCCTGTAGCAAAAGGAGGAGGGTAGCTTATCTTTCAGTCCAGCAGAGGTCCCTGGGTCCATCAAAGGACAAGAGCGGAGTGCAGGACCCTACCTAAACAGTGAGGTCAGAGATGGAGGCAGAGACCATGACGTGGAGAGATGGAGCAGCTGGAAACTCTAGGCTGGGAGAGGGGCTGTGTGCTGAGGACCAAGGGGCGGGTTTGTGGGGTAGCACCTGTTTTCTATACAGTAGTCACAGTGATTAAAAACTTTAATTTAGAATATGTCACTCCTGTACTCACATACCCCAACAGATGCCTGTCTCACCCTGGGAAAAGTTTAAATCTTATCATGTTCTACACGTCCTACCAATCTGGTACACAGCTGCCTTTCTGACTTCATCTCCTTCCCCTCTTCTTGCTGTATGTCTCACGGTCTTCCTTGGTGTGTCTCAAATACTCCAGACACAATCCCACCTCAAGACCTTTCACTGTTCTGTCTGCTTGAAGTTCTCTTTCCCCTCATTTCCTTTGGGCCTCGTCTCAATATCAACTTACCAGGAAGTCATTCCATTCTATTTATTGCAACATGGTAGAATGTGTTGGCTAAAAGCTTGGAAGCAGTCCAGAGAAATGAAAACTTATGTTGACACAAAAACTTATGTACAAATATTTACAGCAGCTTTATTCATAATGCCAACAACCGGGTATCCTTCAAGGAGTAAATTGTTAAACCAATCGTGGCACAGCCAGACCACGGTACACTAATCAGTAATAAAAAGGAACAAACGACTGATAAATGCAACAACCTGCATGAATCTGCAAATGACTATGCTGAGTGAAAATGTCAATCCCAAACTATATGAACCTATTCATATAATTTTTCATAAAATAACGAAATTATATAAATGCAGAATAGATCAGTGGTTGCCAGGGTGACAAGAGGGAAGTGAATATAAGGGCAAATGAACGATCTGCGTGGTGACGGTAATGGTAACGGTAATATTTGTTATCTTAACAGTCAATATTAATATGTAATTTCTGATACTGTATAGTCTGCAAGATGTCATCTTTGGCATAAACTGGGTAAAAAGTACATTGTTGTTAAAGGTCATCAAGTCAGTTCTGACCCACAGCGATCCTGAACAGGGTTTCTGAGGCTGTAAATCTTTATGGGAGCAGAAAGCCTCATCTTTCTCCTGCGGAACAGCTGGT
>NW_006408538.1:19226962-19234072 GCF_000296735.1 Chrysochloris asiatica | reverse complement strand
TATATGGAGGGGATAATAATCAATGTAATGAAACAAGCTATATGAATGGTTGAATGTGAAGCTGATGATGTGCCCTGTAAACTTTCATGCAATCCAAAATGAAAACATTTAATAAAAATAAATAAATAAATAAATATAAAATCACTTTATTATATAATTGTAGGCATGCAAATAAGTCTAAACATCTTTTCCAAGAATATAAAGAAAAAGAAAAGTGTTAATTGGAAGACCCATCGGAACTTGAGTAGGACAAGATGGAAAATTACAGAAAACTTCATTGTAATAATGAAATTGGGATAGTTTGTAGCAAGTTATATCACTAGAGTAAACTGCGCTCAAGTTGAACCTCCGTTGGATTCTGTTGCTGTTAATTACCATCCAGATGGTTCTAACTCATAAGGACCCTGTATAGGGTTTCCGAGACGATGGGCTTGAACGGGCAACCTGGTGATTAGCAGTCCAGTGCTTATCCTGCAGCTCCATAGTAGGTAAAATAATTTAATATTGTAAGGAGTATAAAGCCAAGGTAATAAAACATTTCTCCTGCAGATCTACTGGTAGTCTAGAAAGACCGACTTTTTATGTTGTAGTTTAGTGCTTATCCTATAGACCCACCACACTCAACACAAACCCCATTTGTTGTGGTGGTTCATTAGTACTTGAATGAGTTTTTTTCTTTGCCCTTTCTGCAACAGAGCTAGGAAATGTATTTATGTATACACAGACACATACAAATACACACATGGATAGGCACCTAACAACAACAACAATTTCACCACATACTCACTCTGATAAAAGTTTAAGGATCTAGAATTCACACTGATTATGCAGTCCACAAAATATGAAGCCCAAACTGTATTTGAATAAACTTCTATGTTGATAGTATTCCCAAGGTTCTTGGTAGAAGATTCAAATGCAAGCTTTCTTTGGAAACTTGCCTCCTCTCAGCCACAAAAGTTACCACAAGTGAGGAATATGAAATGAACACACAAGAAACTAAGGCAGCTTGAATAAGTACCAGTAAGACAGTGAAATGAGAACTGTACAATGTTTAAACATTAGATTAGACAAAAAAGGAGAAAGCAACTTTAAAATCTCTAATGAATTAAAAGAGATGATGATAAATACTAGAAAGAAATGAATCTATTAAAATGATGACACATGAAATAGATTTCAAAGAAACAAAGAATATCTAGAAAGGAAAGAAAAAAGGGAAATGAAAATTAAATAGGCAAGTTGTTGTTTTTAAGTGGCAATGAGTCGGTTCTGACTCACAGTGACCCTATGTAGGGTCTGAAGCGCAGACTTTGACTTTGTGGTTAGAAGTCCAGTGGTGATCCAACAGCGCCATACCAAGGTATTTAGTTCCACTGAAGGCATGGATTAAAAAGTAAAAGTTGTTGTTGCTAAATGTTACTGCATCGATTATGACTCATAACCACTCTGTATAGGGTTTCCTAGGAGCAGCTAGTGAGCTTGAACCGCAGACCTTGCAGTTTGAACCAACCTTGGTTGCATTAACCCACAACACCTCACCAGGACCTGAAGAAATTAACCAGAATGCAGCAAAGAAGACAAAGAAAGGAAAAATACACGAGAAGTTACAAGATGTGATAGAGTGACTATGGACACAGATGATAAAACTTGTAGCACAGTGCTTACGAGTCAGGATGCTAACCTCAAGGTACACAGTTCGAAACTATCAGCCGTTACATGGGAGAAAGATAAGCCTTTCTGCTCAAGGAAAGATTTAGAGCCTCGGAAACCCTATGCAGGGTGACTATGAGTTGGAACTGTCTCCATGGCACAACACCTCGACCACCATAAAGGAAAGTATCAAAATAATCATCAGAAAATTTAGGATAAAGATTACCTAAGACGAAAAGAGAAGTATAGGTACATCGATTTTCAATGATACTGGTAATATTCTATGTCTAGGTGGTGGGTACATAGGTATTTCTCTTTTGGTTTTACTTTTAAACAAAATTTTGATTTGGGAATAATTTTAGTATTAAGCAAAATAAAAAATATAATAGTTTCATATACCCCTCCCATTAGTTTCTCTTACGGTTAATATCTTACATTAGTATAGAACATTGATTAAAATTAAGGAAGCAGCATTGCTACATAGTTGTTGTTGTGTGCTGTGGAGTTGGTTCTGATTCACAGAGACCCTGTATAGGGTTTCCAAAGAGCAGCTGGTGAATTTAAACTGCCAATCTTGCAGTTCAAACAAACCTTATGGCCCCATGCTTATACACTAGAGCAACACCAAGACTCCTTTTTTTTGTCTTTGCTGTTGTTGTCAAGTGCCTTCAAGTGGATTCTACTCATAAAGACTCTGTAAAGGGTTTCCAAGGAGTTGGCTGGTGATTTTGAATCTCTAACCTTGCAGTTCAAAGGAACCTTGAGGTCTAGTGCTTATCCTACAGGCCACAACAGGGCTCCTCCTTTGATATTTTTCAGTCAAAACCCAATTCTCCATGGTTACTAATGTTAGCTTCTTATTCCCTTTACTGACATTAAATCACATATTTGTAATACAATTTGTGACAGTTTGCATTACACCCAGGGATCCTAAATATTTTTTGAAAAATTACATTTATAAATTTACATTCATTAAGGTTAATTTAAGGACACTTGGCGTGGTGCTGCACTGCAAAGTCGGTTTGAACCAAAAGGCTGGCCATTCAAGCTCACCAGCCACTTCTTGAAAATGCTATACAGAGTTGCTATGGGTCAGAACCCATTTGATGACACTTAACAACAACAAGACTAATTTATTGAGATGTACAGTTTTATGGGCTTTAACACAGAAATGCAAATAACAATGTATTCATCATCCCAGTGCAATACAAACAATTCCATTATCTTAGAATTGTCTTGTGTGTTTCCTTACTAGTCAACCATAAACTTCATTTGTAATCATAATATCTGCAATGATTTTTAAAATCAGATTATAAAAATTAAAAGTCACTATTCTTTGCGGAATAGTATCTATAATTGTAAGGAGAGCTTATACTTAAGAGTTATTAGAGTTGAGAACTTGCAATGTATCAATGTATAATTCTAGACTAGAGAAAAGACTTAGCTTTTCTATGATGTTATTCTACAAGTCATGCAATCAGGAGATCAGCTTTGACATTGGTGATATTCCTATGCACCTATTTTCTGCATTTCTAAAAATTCTCCGAGCTTTGTTCACACAAATGTTTGAAACTGAATTTTCAACTGTTTATTAGAGAAATCAAAATTAATAAACTAGAAATACAGAAATAGAAAAATAGAAATATTGGGAAAACAAAACTAGAAAACTACCTGATAAGTTATTTAGTTGGTGTGTCAATTACGTGTCTTAATACAAGAATTTTAATAGTTGCCCAGTTTCATAGATCTAAAGCAGTCTATTACAGAAGGAAAGCTTTTCAAATAGATTGACATAGATGTAAAAAAGTAATAAAAATCTTCAGGTTGCTTTTTTTGCACTCTTACCCTTAAAAAAAAAAGCACTAAGGTATGCACAATTTTATTGTAATTTACATTTAAATAGTATGTGACATCTGCACGATTTCAAGAAACAAGGTGAAAATCACGTCCCAAAAGGCAGAGTCCTCTGAGGGAGGTGGTAACTAAATAGACCTAAGTAGTAAAATCTACTTCCTGGTAGCATCAGCATCATCAGTTAAAGCCTAAGGTTTTAGCTTCCTTCCCCTGCTCTTCACGTCTGGGTAGCTAACATAAAAAATAAATAAATAAATAAAATTAAAAAAAAAAAAATCAAGTACTATCTTTTTATCTTTTTCAGAGTCTTGAAGTAGCACTGTAGGATAAGCACTGGGCTGCTAATTGCAGGGTTGACAGTTCAAAGCCTCCAGTCACTACTTGGAAACCTTGTACATGATCACTAAGAATCAAAACCAATTCCATGGCACTTAAGAACAACAACATGGCTGCCATTGTTCAATTACAAATAGACAATTTGGAATCACTTGCCACCTACAGTTCTTTTTTTTTTTTTTTTAAATGTAATCATAAGCTTTATATCATTGTAAACTACATACTGGGCTTATCTCAGTAAGGCATCTGCCAAATGTAAAACTTACACAAGGTCTGTAATGTAATAATGTTTTCTCATTTTCATTACAAACACTTTGTAAAATTTTCCTAAAGTGTACCAATTGGTGTAGTCTATATTCACAGTATCTTGGTAGCCCAAGGGTAGCAAAAAGAGATAGAACTAGGAAATTTCATCATACTTATAGCAGCTGTCTTTCTGCCTTTAGGAAGCTAAGCATTTAACAAAGCAGACAGCTTGGCATGGGCATCTGATTAGCAATGTGTGTATTGTCAAATAGAATGTGCTTAGCTCTTTTGTTCTAAGGTTTGATTAGAATTTGGAGAGTGGTGGTATCATGTAACTTTATTCTCAGGCTTCTGAAAGGTAAATAAACTATGAATTATTCTCTGGTAATGCACACAAAAGACTGACCTATGTTTTTCTGGGCATATTGCTCTATCAAAAATTAGAACGTTTATTAAAAAAAAATGTAGAATTCTTTTTTTAAAAAAATTGAGTGAAATAAGACCCTTAAAATCATTTTAGTTAAATATTTTAAATACTGAAAAAAAAAAACATTTTCAACAGGGTGCTTTGAATTATATTTAGTTCTGTAATTAAAATATTCTTGGCAGGGAGGAAAGAGTGATCATTTCAATACAAGATCCTACTCTAAAAATATTAGTAGCCTTGGAAACCCTATGCAAGGTCGCTATGAATCCGAACCGATTAGATGGCACTTAACACCAACAACAAAGAAGATTCAGAATTCTTACTAAACTCATGTGACGATCTTACTAAGAAACTCACATTATCTTGTAAGAATATTATTTTGATGCAGGACCCAAATATTAAACTATAAAAGGGTGATTCTCATTATGTTCTCACACATTTCTTTGAAAATTTATTTCAAATGATTGTGCATATTGGCAGAGTTCAAAATCAATAGAGTCCATGCAAACAATTTACTTCAATGAGAAGTACATTCTTTTACTCTATCAAATCCATCGGAGGTAATCAGACTGGATGTTTTATTCAACAGGGCTGAAGAAAATTGTTCTACAATAGGTTAATTCAAAATGGCAGCATACAAAATGCATCTGTCAGTGGGGATCAAATTACAGGGCAAGCTCCTCTCAATGCTTAGAAAAACAAGTCTGCAGTTCTACAGATTATGTGCCTGTGTGTGTTTAAAGGGGTGGGAAAGGAGCTAAATATCTGAGCTAACCTCCAATTAAAGTCAATCATAAAAACAGCCAATTTAATGAGTGCGGATTTCTTTGGGTAATTATAACACCAACCACTTTTTTCTCTTTTAAATCTGTAATTCTGCCTTCTGGTTATTGCTTGCTTTGTCATTAATCGCCTCAGGACCTTGATTTCCTAGCAACAGACTGCCACCAAACATTTGGCTCCTGTTCAACATTTTCTTTGTGAAAAATGGTACTGCTGTTGCCGCCTGTGCTGCTGCAGCTATAGACTGGCTGTGTAAGTGCTCTAATAATGTATTCCACCGGAGAGGGAAAAAAGCACATGATACGGGGTGCAATGACTGCGCTCCGTTAATTACTGAGCTGAGAAGTTTATCTACAATCTAAAATCTGTGTTGGGGGGAAGGGGAATGTAAAGATGAAAAAGGTGCTCCTTCCATTATCAATAATTTGCAGGTGAGAATTTACAAAGACTATTTTATTCTCACGTTGACAGTTTTCTGTTTAAGTTCATTTAGGAAAGGTTACAAAAGGTCAAAGCCCCTCAGATGTTGCTTGACAAATTGCTTCTCTACAAAACAGCACCCCACACACAAAATAATTTCAAAAAGTAAATTAACCAGTGTATCTGTCAGATGGTTCTTTTATACTTAAAGGAAAAATAATTTGTATATGTAAATATGATAAGAGATGGCAGAATAGGTTTCCATTCAAACATGAATGTGAGAAACTAAGAAAACAGTGATTCAAAAAATGGTTTTGCTATATTCATTTGAATAAATATTTTACAATCCACGATAAAACACATGCTAATCATTTTTTCTATGATTCAAGTGAATTGAAGGAAATCAGGCTTCGCGATTAGAGACTTAGAGATAATGTAGAGATTTTCTGAAATTTTCTTTGGATTTATTAAGGTTCTTTATGCTTAGAAATCCTACCACCTCCAGTAATGACAGTTATGGAAATTAACATGGTTCATTGATTCTGGCTTTAGTTTCTGAAATACGGCTTTGTACAACTAGCATGTTTCAAGATTGCTGTCAGGATATGATAATTTAATATACCCAAGAGGATGCTAAGTATTATGGAAACATCTGGAAAATTAATAAATCAGTGGACATTCTGATTTTTACCTGAGTCCTGGTGTGGCGCTGTGGGTTAAAGCACCAGACTGCAAAGCCATTTGAACTGCAAGGTTGGCGATTCAAGCTCATCAGCTGCTCCTTGGAAGCCCTATACAGGGTTGCTATGGGTCAAAATCGACTCGACGGCAATTACCAACAACATATTGTATAACAAGCTTCTCACAAAGTGTAGTCTCCATTTGTTGTTGTTCTTAAGTGCCGATGAGTTGGTTCTGATTGACAGCAACCCTGTATAGTGTTTCCAATAAGTGGCTGGGAGGTCTGAACTGCTGACTTTGCAGTTAGCAGTCCAGTGTTGATTTTACGATGCCACACAAGGACGAAGCTGTAAATCTGTTCGGGAGCAGAAAACCTCTACTTTCTTCTGTAGAGCTGCTGGTGGGGTTCAACTGCTGACCTTCTGGATACAATGCTTATCCTACAGAGGACTGTGTTCCCCGTAAACCCCACTTGTTGTTTTTATGTGCTGTCGAGTCGATTGCGACCCATAGCGACCCTGTATAGGGTTTCTGAGGAGCAGTTGGTGAGCTTGAACCATTGACCTTTAAACGGCTCTGACGTCTGGTGCATTAAGCCACGGCACCACACCAGGTCCCATTTGTTGTTGTTGTTGTTAAGTGCCATCGAGTCGGTTCCGACCCATAGCGACCCTGTACAGGGTTTCCGAGGGTGTAAATCTTTACGGGAGTAGAAA
>NW_006408538.1:19225002-19226862 GCF_000296735.1 Chrysochloris asiatica | reverse complement strand
ATATATTACTTATTACAGCTGTACATGAATCTACAATTATCTCAAAAAAAAAAAAAAAAACTTAAATTTTTTTCTTTAAAAAGCTTGGACACAGGAGACAAACCAATAGGTTAAAATCCTGACTTTGACACTATCAGTGAAACCTGCAGCAAGTTAATTAACATCTCTGTACCTGTGTCTCTATGTCTATAAAATGGACATAGTAACAACACCTAACTCTCAGGTTGTTTGAGGCAAATTAATTAACAAAAAATCTTTAGAACAGTAACTGGCAAAACATACATACAGCAGAAGTCTTAGCTATCATTATTAACAATTCTTCAGTTATCGCCAATTACACTGTTTGTGAGAGCATAAAAGGGGCTCTGGAAGCGTAGTGGTTATGAATTGGGCAGGGAACCCCAAGGTCAGCAGTTCGAAACTACCAGCTGTTCTGCGGGAGAAAGATGAGGCTTTCTGCTCCTGTAAAGATTTACAGCATCGGAAACCCTGTACAGGGTCACTATGAGTCAGAACCGAGTCCATGGCACATCATCACCACCACCACCACCACCACCATTAAAGCATATGCCCCGTAATCACAGCTATATGCTTAATGCCTAAAACAATGACACTTCTAAAAAATATTTGTTGGATGAAAAAATGAATGTTCTTGAGAGATGTATTTGCTTTTTATGTACTACCAACACTACTATTCTGAATCTCTAACTCTGAGATCTCCATTAACCAAACTTTTCCCCTTCTTTCTTTATATCATTTGTAATAGTATACTACAAATTATATCATTTGTAATAGTGTACTACAAATTATTTCCTTCTCCACTTCCTTAATTCCATTCTCAAGAAACCTTTCTTGGGTCAAAACCCAATGATATTATATCCCATCCGACATAAAGAACTGATGGATGTATCTTCTAGATTGTTCTTTCCTACTGCTACTATGCTGCTGTTGTGACATGCCGCTGAGTCGGTTCCAACTCACTGTGACCCTGTATTTAGTTTCTGAGGAACAGTTGGTGGGCTGGAAATACTGACCTTATGGTTTTGCAGGCCAGCACTGACCCTACAGAGCCACATCATGAGTCCACAATAGATATAATTTATAAAAATAAAATCACCCAGGCACTCCTAGGTGTGAGGGAGGGGGGCAATATACAAGGAGGGAGAGGGAAAGGGAAAAACGGGGCAGCTGGGAGAACAATTGGGCATAAGTGAAAGGGCCGAAGGGGACAGAGATAAAGTAAGATATATACACAACCTTGGAACGGCAGGGCTCTGAAATACAGGCACTGAGTCATGATTGGAATGGGGGGGGTATCACGTTAGGATGCTGGAATGTTTCTTTATTACGTGACTAACCAAGGGGCTAGAGTTTTAGTCTGTGTTACAGGTCAAAAGCTCTCCAGTATGGATTCCAGCCTGACTAATTCGACTCTATAGTGAGAGGACAGCCACTTCTCCATCTTTGGAGCGAGCTTGCCTGAGGGAGCCAGCATTCACCGAAGACCCACCTGAAAGAGGGATGTCATCTGCATCTCCATTGAGGCCCCCCACGGCAAGAGCACCAAGGAGCCAACCAGCCCTTTCCACAGCAGAGAAGACTTTAAGAACTGTTTAACCCTTAGAGAACTGTTTAAACCCCAGAGACATTCTGCTGCTTTGCTTGTCAGGCGTGGGGAATGGGAAGTTAATAGATGTTACTGATTTTGCAATCGTCCATCAACCATCGTAGGTTTTATTGCCTGTTAAAGTTTTCAGAAGCTAGGCAAATCACTGCGGTGCCTGGCCCTTAAACGTGCCATGTGTCTTTGCTCTCATGTCAAGAATCACTGCACTAATAGGAATTGTTACCTTTTTTTGC
>NW_006408538.1:19146083-19217402 GCF_000296735.1 Chrysochloris asiatica | reverse complement strand
TCTTTACGGGAGTAGAAAGCCTCATCTTTCTCCCGTGGAGCGGCTGGTAGTTTCGAACCGCTGACCTTAAGGTTCGCAGCCCAATTCGTAACCACTACACTACCAGAGCTCCTTTTTTAGGCCACCTTAAAACAACAGTTCCTACTGACAGAATGAAAAAACAATGACTAGAGGAATACTGTTCTTTTTTTTTTGGAGAAATACTTTTAAAGGTACATTATATATTTAAAGTCTTGTGTTATATTCATGTAGGAAGTCACCGTAAGGTTGGTGGTTCAAATCCATTAGACACTCACAGGGTTCCTATGAGTTGGAATCGACTCAACAGCATATAACAACAGATATACATATAGATGAAATAGTTTTGTTTTTGAGAGAATAAATGGATAAAAAATATTTGATTTTCAACACTACTCCTCATTGCTGGCATTTTTTGATGTTGTTAGATAGTAGTAAGTTGGTACTGACCCCTTGCAAACCTACATATGAAGGGCTTCAAAAATTTCATAGGAAAACAATGAAAAAAACAATAGAGTTGTTCCAGGAATTTTTGAAGCCTGTTGGTAAACAGAATGATAAACAGATTGGAAGGACGGCCTGGTACTACACCAGTCTCACAATCACTGCTATGTCTGAAGCCATTGTTGTAGCCACTTTTTCGATTCATTTCATTTTCCTATTTTTCACTGATATTTCCAGGGACTAGTCTCTCATAGAAACACATCCAAAGTAAGTAAGAAGAAATCATGCTACCCTCACTTCGAAAAAACATTCTGGCGGTTACTAATTCATATTATTTTACAATTAAGGCCTGGCTCCCTGTTATAATATATTTTTGCATATGGTTGGTATAAGAAAGTAAATATATATTCATAATCAACAGATTTTATAAACACAGAATAGACATTATAATATCAAGTTTCTAAAAAATTCATGGGAAAAGCATATTATAAAAAATCTGTTCATGGTACTTTTGATGTTCTCTTCCCACAGTGTAACTTGGATCCATCAGTCTTCCATGTTCACTGTCCAACTTTCACATGTGTATGGGATTGCTGCCATGCTTGGGCCAGGTGCACCTTGGTCTTCAGGTTGACATCTTTGCCCTTGGATGCTTTTAGAAGGCTTTGTGCTGCAGATTTGCCTGATGCAATATGTCATTTGATTTATTGACGGGTGCTTCTATAAGTGTTGATGGTTGATCCAGCAAAATGATGTCTTTGATAATGTTGATCTTTTTTCAGTTTACATGGATGTTGTTTATTGGTCCAGCAGTGACGATTTTTGTGTCCTTAACATGGAGGGAAAACTCATATCAAAGGCTGTGGTCTTTGATCTTCATCAATAAGAATTTTCAGTCCTCTTCACTTTCAGCAAGCAAAGTTGTATCATGTGCATATCACAAATTGTTAATGAGTCTTTCTCCAAGCCTGATGCCATGTTTTTCTTAATATAATCCAGCCTCTAGGATTATGTGCTCAGCATACAGACTGAATAAGTGTGGTGAAAGAATACAACCCTGTCACACACCTTCCCTAATTTTTAAACCATTCAATGTTCCCTTACTCTAGAGTATAAATAATATGTGGACAAAAGATTTGAAGAGGTCAGTGACCAGTAGATGAATTAGTTTCATCTCTAGGATATTAAACATTTAGTATAGTTTGTTGAACAACAAAAACAAAATCTATGCATAGATTTCAAAATTTATTAAACCAAAATAAATCGTACACTGTCTGTATGGACTCCAGTCTGAGGCAGTAAGGATAAGACATTGGTTTGAAAAGAGCTTCTGTGAGACCAACAGGAAATCTGTTAAAATTGAAGCAAGAACAAACATCAAATTTATGGTGAGGCTTAGGTGGGAAGAACGGAGAAATCATTTTTGCTTTACAAAAATCTGTGGGGACAATGCCCTAAAGAAATCAGTAGTTTACAAATGGTGACTCATTATAAGAAGGTATGAAACAACATAGAAGACGAAATCCACAGCAGCCATCCATCTCAAGTGGTTCACTTATACAATTCTGACTGAAAAACTAAAGTTGAGCAAACTATTTGCTTAATGGGCACCAAACATGTTACTCCCAGATCAGCTGCAGACAAGAGCAGAGCTTTCAAGGGAAATTTTTAAAAAGTGGGATCAAGATCCTGAAGTATTTCTTAGAAGAACTGTAACAGGAGATGAAACATGGAGTTACCAGTAAGATCCTGAAGACACAATCAAAGCAATGGCTACCAAGAGATGGACATGGTCCAGTCATAGCAAAAGTGAACTGGTCAAGAGCAAAGCCATGTAGGAAATCCTGGAGTGGTGCTGTAGGATAAGCACTGGCCTGCAGTGGGAAAAAAGGTAGGTGGTTGAAACCGGAAAGTTTTCTGGCAATGTAAAAGCATTTGCTTGTTGAATTTCTGGAGGGCCAAAATACAACAATATGGGCTTAGTATGAAAATGATTTGAAAAAGTTAGCCAAAGCCTTAGCAGAAAAAACCGGGGAAACTTCACCAGAGAGTCCCTGTCCACCGCAACAATGATCTTACTGGCTTCTCCCATAAAACAACGGCAATTCTGTGAGAGTTTTGATACGAAATAATAAGGTATAGTTCTGATTTGGCTCCTTCCCACTCGTTTGTTTCCAAATCTTTAAAGGGCATGCAATTTTCTGCAGTTAATAATATTAAAAAGACTGCATGACATCATGAAGTTCCCAGTTCATTCATTTCAATAGGGATGGACTAACTCATAGCTTACAAAAGTGTCTTGACCTCGATAAAGCTTAGGTTGAGAAATAATGCTTATATATTTCTTACCTTTTAATTCCATTTTCCATGAACTTTTTGAGGTGTCCTCATATTTAACTATATAACTAATGTTACATATAAATTTAATTCACTATTCTGTATGGCAGGGGTTTTTAACTTGGTCTCTGTCAATTACCCAACATAACTATTTTTAAGTCCATGAACTTCCAAAAAATGTATGAAAAGTTTGGAAAAAACAAATTTTTCTGGGAAGATTAAAAAAGACAGAAAAGATATGATATTCTAAAAACTTTAGCTTTTGAATTAAATGTTTAAATTATAAGATTATATATATATATATATATATATATATGCATCTAGATACATACAAACATATCTATATCTATATTTATATATAAGCATCTAGATACATATATTGTTGTTAAGTGCCATCAAGTCAGTTCCAACTCATAGTAACCCTGCATAGGGTTTCTGAAATGTTAAATCTTTGCAGGAGCAGAAAGTCTCATCTTTCTTTTGCAGAGTAGCTGGTGGGCTTGAACTATGAACCTTGTATTCACAATTCACATATGTAGCCACCATGCTCCAATATATATGCACATACACAATATCTGTAAAAAAACTGATTTTATGAAGGCTGAATAATATAGAGTGCTCATTTATTATCTAGTTATCTTTTGAGGGAAAAAAGTATACTGGAAAAGTTTTGGTGGGTTACTCCATATTTCACATTTTATTTGATATTGTTCCTCATCAGTTCCTTAAACTTAAAAAATAATATGATAATGTAAGGTTGTCTTAAATTCTTTTGAAAATGAAAACAGAAATAAATACTTTGAAAAATTAATACATCTTCTTGGAACTCATCAACTATCTTGCTATCTAATATTTTGCATTGGTAAGAATAGAAAAAACTCTATATGATATTTGTGCATTAATGATACATAATGGCAATACCACCCAGTGGATGCTGTATGTAGTATTTCACAACTGGGGAAGGGTGAGGAGAAGGGTGCATGCAGTCTCCCTGAGCAGCCAGAGTGGAGAAGGAGGCTGAATATAGGCTGGCAAAGAGTTGACACTGTCTGGTGGGCAGCAGCAGCCAGTGTCCAGAAAGGAATGAGGAGGAACCCTCCAGTCTAGCTCCAGTTTCCAGATCTCAGGGATGACAAGGTGGGCTGGGCTATGATCAACAGGAACCTTCAGATGGGGCACATTCCAGCGAGGGAAGAAGCTTTGGATTATCAATTCTCAGGAACAAGAGCACATAAGGGTGCAGATCAGCCCAGCAAAAGCCAAATTAGGGACTGATGGGGTAGAAGAAACCCAGTGGGCAGTATGCAGCCCTCTATGTCCTCTGCTTTCAACAAAACCACTAAGGTAGTTTGGGGATCATTGAGAAGATATCCTATGGCTGCCCATCCTGAAAATACAACGAGGGGAGGGAAGGGAATGGACTAGTTTCTGTAGAATTGGGTCGGTGGAGCAGAACTTGGGTCACCCAGTCTATGGAAGACTAGGCTGTCATATCCTGTTGGAAACAGTGGGCAGCAAGCTCTCCTGAGGCAATGTGGGGGAGAAGGAGGTGGAAGTGGCAGATGACCTCAGCAGGGTCCTGGTCAGATGTTCAAGTCATTATGCACAAATCAAATTTGTGCATAATGATTTGCCAGTGGAACCAAATTATGTAGGTAAGTGTGGCGTGAGGGTACAGATCTTTGTGTATTCCTTTCATCTTCCTCTGATGCTTCCTACATTGTTTAGTATTTTACCCATTGACTCCTCCAGTAAAGTAACTCTAGGCTTGAATTATTTCTTCAGTTCTTTCCGGCTTCGTAATGTCAAGAGAGTTGCTTACTTTTGTTTTTTTGTAACTCCAGACACCTTTGAACATTTTATTATAATACTTTGCTTTTTCAAGCGACCCTCTGAATCTTCTTTTTAGCTCTTTTACTTTATCATTTCTTCCATTCGCTTTAAGTATCCTATGTTCAAGAGCAAGTTTCAGAGTCTCTTCTGACACCCATTTCGGGCTTTCTTATTTTCCCTGTCTTTTCAACGACCCTTGACTTCTTGATGCATGATGTCCTTGATGTCACACTACAACTCAATCTATTATTGACATGGTCTCCAAATTTGGGTGGGATATACTCTTGCAAGGGTATAGTACCTAAGAAAAGAGAACTGCTTGAATAAGAGCTGAAAAAATAAAATAAGTGAATCCTAAAGATATGCAAGGTGTTCTCCTTTGAGTATTGAGCATGTATCTATGAGGAAAACATCCTAGACCAAAGTAAGAAAAATTACACATGACAAAATTAGTAGACAAGGGCATTAAAGTTGTTTTTATATGCCTGTATTTCCTATGTTAAAAATGTAGAAGATAAAATGAGAATGTCAAGTAGAGACATGACATGAAAAAAATAGGCCCAAATCATACATGAAAATGACAATATCTGAGATGAAAAATACACAGGACATGCTTAAGGATAGATAAAAATATTATGGGAAAAAAAGATTAACAAACTTGAAGATACACAATAGAAACTATCCAAATGAAGGACACAGAAAATAGAAAAAGAAAACAAAAACTAAAGCAGCAACTCTGAACTACGGGATGATGTTGTTACGTAGTGCTATCGAATCAGTTCTGACTCATAGTGACCTATTCACTATTATTAGGGTTTTGTGAAGTAGACCTCAGAGGAAAAGCTGGTGCATTTGAAATACTGATCAGGCAGTTAGCAGTCCAGTGCTTACTCGAAAGCACCATACCAGAAATAAAAACTATGGGATGGTATCAAGTAACTTGAGTTTCCAGACTCAAATACAACGATGGGAAACTGACTTCAAGCCCAAAGGACTCCCTGAATTTAGAAGTATCTGAGCGTCATAAAAGACAAAAGCAGTCATAGTTCAGAAGCCAGAATATCAGGGAAGAGCGTTACACGGAGAAACTTGTTGATAGCTCATCCGAATACTGATCAGTACCTGGGACAGAACAATTCAAAAGTACAGTGAAACTTACGAGACACAGACAAGGCTGTGATATCAACTAGGTCAGCATTCTCAGTGGTTTGGCAGTTAAGACGGCAATCCTAGTTCCAAGTTTTCTTTTGAATCTGGCTTGAGTTTCTGTCAGTTCCCTGTAGATGTACTGTTGCAGCAGTTTTTAAATGATCTTCAGCAAAAGTTTTCTTTTTATGTTAATGATGTTATTTGAAGACTTCACATTCTGTTGAGTCACCTCTCTTTGGAATGGGCACAACTATAGAACTCTTACAATCAGTTGGCCAGATACCTGTCTCCCAAAGTTCTTGGCAGACATGAGTGAGAGCTTCCAGCGCTGCATTCGTTTGTTGAAAGATTTTGATATGTATTCGGTCAATTCCTGGAGCCTTGTTTTTTGCCAATGCCTTTTGTATAGCTTAGACTTCTACCTTCAATACAATTGTTCTTGGTCATATGATTACTCTTGAAATGGTTGAAGAGTGACCATGTCTTTTTGATACTGTAACTTTGTGTATACCACCATCATCTTTCTGCATCATTCAATATTTTGCCCATGGAATCCTTTAATATTGCAAGTACCAGGGTTTCTCAACCTTGGTGCCAATGGACCCAATGGCCAATGTTATCTATTTTAAATAGATAATCCTTTTCTGTAGGATACTGTCACATGCACTGAAGGATATTCAGATATCATTAGCTTCTACCTCAAGTACCAACACTCAAAGCCTCAAAATAAAAAACGTCTAATATTCAAGCTCCTAGCAACCCTACACGACAGACTGTAACTGCTCTAGAGAGGTTCCTTGGCTATAACCTTTACGGGAACAAAATTGCCAGGTCTTGTCTCCTGTGGAGCTGCTGGTGGGTTTGAACTGTCAACCTTCCAATTAGCACCCAGAAAATTTTAAATGCCTTAAAAGTCAAATTATTTTTCCACTTTAAGAAACAAGCAATAAAATAAAAAGGAAGAAGATGAGAAGATCTACCAAAATCCAAGCTAAGCAGAAAAATGGAAAGAGTAAAGGAGGGAAATACAATTTACCTAGTCGGGTATTTCCCAACAAAAATGCTGAAAGAGAACATCTAAAAGTCCTTTTTTCTATTATACCAACATGTCATTTATATACAAAAGCAATTAAGAAGCAAATTAAAAAACTCAAGAGAAGAAGAGGTCTTAGTCCTTTTCCTAGGGAAAAAAAAAAGCTTGATGACAAAATACAGTCATTCAAGGGGTGATCCATATAAACAATAAAGGAGTGGGGGGCGGGGAGATAATCAGTGGTAGGCATTTAATTCTCTTAAATATAGTAAGGTATCAAAAATTATGATAATAAAAAAAGAATGGAATATAAAAAATATAACTACCAAAAATCAAAAGAAAGACTGAAACACTGAATGGTAATTTTCTTGTTTTTCACAGCAGTTAAGCAACATTATTTAAAAAAGAAAATACATTGTTGTGTTGTTGTTGTTGTTGTTGTTGTTGAGTGTCATGGAGCTGGTTCGGACTTATAGTAACCCTCTGTACGGTCCAGCTGGTGAATCTGAACCACTGACCTTACAGTTAGCAGTCCTTTGCTTATCCTATAGCACCATACCAGGACTCCTTACTTTTTACAGAAGTTTTGATATTGTTGAAATAGAGAATATGTAGTTTAGAAAAATGAATGTCTCTAACTCTCTTTAGTCTTTTTCATAAAGCTTTCCTCGCTATAATAAGTCGTAAGAGGGCACTTTAAGGAAACACTATGTCTAATGTAAGAAGATACAGAAACCAATTTGATTCCAAAGTGATAAACACCTAAGATTGATATATGTTGTTGTTGTTGTTAAGTGCCGTTGAGTCAGTTTTGACCCATAGCGACCCTGTACAGGGTTTCCGAGGTATATATATATATTTAAATGTAATTAGCTACTCACTGTAACCAATAGTCTCTAATTATCTGCTAAAAGGAAGTTGAGAATTTGGTTTCAACATGGAAAAAGCGAGATTACATGCCAAAATGGCATACTTTTTTTAAAAAGGAATGCTTTATTTAAACTAAAATTTATACAGTTAAATTATCCAATAAGCAAGCTTAGCTGTTTATAAATGTGCAGTGAACAGTTTAACATGCGAAAAAGATGCAGCAAAACCCATGTGAAACTATTTACTACAGATTATAAAGTTAGCACAAGTAAGTATCTATTTTACTTGCTTACTGGGTAATATAACTTTAGTCTTATATACTCAGCCAAATGGGTTAATTTACCCAAACCCAACTTTAGCTTACTATTGTTGTTAGGTGCCATCAAGTCGGTACCAACTCATAGTGACCTAATGGACAGCAGAACAAAACACTGCCCGATCCTGGGCCAACGCTTGAGCCCATTGATGCTGCCACCATGGGTGACCCTGCTGGTTTTTAAAATACCGGTGGTACAACTTTCAGAATCACAGCAACTCACAAGCCACCCCAGTAGGACAGACTGACAGACGAGGGGTGGACCTTATTATTAGGAATGTAAATTTGCATTTATGAAGGAGAAAATAAGATCAATACTTTGAATTTTCTTAATGTGCACTATTCAAAGAGCTCTGGTAGCATAGTGGTTACGAATCGGGCTGCGAACTTCAGGGACAGCAGTTCGAAACTACCAGCTGTTCCGCGGGAGAAAGATGAGGCTTTCTACTCCCATAAAGATTTACAGCCTCGGAAACTCTGTACAGGATCACTATGGGTCAGAACTGACTCCACAGCACATAACAACAACAACAACAACATTCATGGAGCAATAGGAAGGAGGGCTGAGTATGATAATCCAATTTATTTTATGTAATGCAGATTTGTCTCAATTATGGAAACTGTAGACCTGTTATATTGAGATTTTTTCCTTGGATCAAGAACTTTTTGCAATTGAAAAATGTCCAGTTTCAATTTAGAATCCTGGTGTGGCACTGCAGCTCTGGACTGCTAACCACAAGGTCAGTGGTTCAAACCCACCAGCCACTCATCGGAAACCTACAGTCTGAACGGCCTTGACAGCGCTTAGCAACAACAACAGTCTCTGTTCAACCCTAGTAAGTGGATATTAGGTAACTGTTGATCCTACAGAATCTGAAACTAGGAAGTAAAACATCTAAACTTGTGGTTTGAACATTGACTAGCCACGCTACTATCTCACTCCTAAAGGCTCTAAATTCAAAGGCAATTAGAGATTTAAAAGAATGACCTTGGAAATAACACTACATTTCAGAGGACGAGTCACAGACTTCAATGAATAAGGAGTATGTCTTTATTGTTGTTAGGTGTCATCGAGTCTATACCAACGCATAGAGACCTTATGCACAGAAGAACAAAACACTGCCTGGTCCTGGGAGTCACTAATAAAATTGAAATTGTTGAAAAGCGCCATCAGGAATATCAACTGGAAACCACTGTGATGTTTGTTCTGGCTGAACACTCAGATACCACACAAATCTCGAAAATAATTTAGCCTTCATTATTAATTTGACCATTGATGATACATTAATATCAGCAGGCATGATACAAAACATGCAAAACTGTACTTCATTCATAAACAGATAGCTAATGCTTTTACATGATTTGTTAACATGATTGTTAAAACTTTGAGTTATTTGTAAATTGGCTGTTAAAAATTTTGCGTTTAATACTGTATACTAAAATACTGAAAACTGTAATTGTCAATCTGAAAAAACCTTTTCATCACAATATGCTGCCATATATCATACTCAACATTAAGTCATGTAAAGCTGTAAATCATGTATTTTTTAAAATTCAGACCCCAAAATGTAAGATAGCTTGAAATAGGTACATAAATCCCTGTTAATAAATAAAAACTGAGGCCATTTTAAGAAAACAGAACATAAAAACAGTTAAAGGGGAAATATTTTGGATTCTTGGAAAATGTTCCTCCTCACACACAGGCAGAAGTAACATGAGTTTCTTTTAGATAATCTTCTCAACGTAAGCATTTATCTGACAGGTTAAAAAAAAAAAAAAAGAGGTAGTATTTGCTATACAGAGAAATCAATAAGAACCTTGTGAAGCCTACAGCAGTGCACATAAACATGTAGGAGACATTAACAGTAGACTGAAAGAAATAATTATATTTTCAATAAACATGTTCCTACTGGATAATCAATTTTTTACACTTCTTACCAGCTGTTTCACACAGCTCAGGTATTAGAATGGCGGCAGCTGTTACACCAAAACCATGTATTATTATATGCATAGGAGATGCTTGCAATTTTTCATAGATATCTACTTATTTGTTATCACTTACATTAAACACATATTAAATTTAAGCAAAGTAATCATGCGGTGATTCATTCAGGAGGATTTTTAGCACTATCCCATTTTAGAAATAAATTCTCGACCAATTATTTTTATGTCAGAAGATTTAATAACTCAAATTACATGCTATCCTCATTCCCAGATTTAAAAGATTTGTCAAGATCAATGTTCCTGAAATATTAAATAAAAGGTGTCATGGTAATTACTATGGACTAAATAGCAATTAAGATTTTTTTGGCAAATAAGTTCAAACTGCTTGCAGTGAATATTTATGCTAATAATATTTTCCCAAACAATGCATGCATCATTCAGAAGTTGCCTAAAAATGTAAATTTGTAAAATTACTTCAAAAGATATTAAGAAACTAATTAAACACATAATTTTGTGTTTGATTTACAAATATAAGTCTATAATATATCCAAGAAGACAGAGGACTGTGGGTAAATAATGAAAACCATGTTACCATAAAGAGAGCCAGATTTCTCTTTACTATTTATAATAATGAAACTAACATCTACTTGAAGTGGATAAAAAAATTTCTGGGTAGGTAAATGACAGTTATTAAAAATTACTATCATCCAAAAGCTATATAGTATTGTTATGTGCAGAAATTTGAATTAGGTGTAAATACTTACTGCTATATAACAAACTCTTGCTTTTTCTACCAACACCCAGTTTTTTTCCAGATCAAGATGTTTTTCCTTTTTATAACAGTTGGCAGCAGCAAGATTAGCTATAAGGGACCTAAAACAATCAAAGAAAAAGTAAGTATATTTTACTCATCCTATAGCCACACCTTGTTCCTTTTCTACACAGTTAATCCCAATGTTTGTGTAGCTCTGGTAGCGTAGTGGTTACGAATCGGGCTGTGAACCGCAAGGTCAGCAGTTCGAAACTACCAGCTGCTTCGTGGGAGAAAGATAAGGCTTTCTGCTCCCATAAAGATTTACAGTCTTGGAAACCCTGTACAGGGTTGCTATGAGTTGGAACCAACTCCACAGCACACAGCAACAACAACAACATAGCCATACCTTGTTCCTTTTCTACAGTTAATTCCAATGTTTTTGAAATTTGTTTTGCAATTTTAATTCTTATTTATCAAAACTGTTTTGCATTGAATTTTAAACAGATGTAAATAAAATTAATTTTGTTTTGAAAACTTTTTGAGACTTCTAGGTTGCTTTTAAGATAAACAGACACATGGATTACGATAACAGTAGACTTTTGAGAAACATCACCTGGTATTCTGAGAAACTGGCATTTAAACTATATGTTTCATATTAAAATGATAACATTACTTAGCACATTTTAATAGTTCAAAATAGAATGAAGAAGTAAAGCTACTGGGTTGTTATGCAAAAGCCTCTGTCAATATAAAAATTATGGTAGAAAAAATATGTTTATAAAGATAAGTACCACCACGAAAGGGATTGCAACCATGTAATGAAATAAAGTATATGATTTGTTGAATGCAAAACCGATGGTCTGTTTTGTAGACCTTCATTCAATTCACAATAAAAAAATGGGGAAAAAAAAAAGTAACAAAATACATTAAAATGATTCTCACACTTTAAAAGCAAAATATGAAATTAATATAATTTCAGAAAACACAGAGATGTAGGTTATATTTATTATGAGAAGTTAATTTGCAAACCATTACATTTAATTACATTTACAATTACTTTTTTTATAGCTGCTAACTCCTAGAATTCACAAAATAACTTCTCCAATTTTTCTTTTTCCAAACAATTAAAGCTTTAAAAAAAAAAAAAAAAAAATCCCTCTCATGACTTAAGATGCTGGTCCTCTTTTTAAAAAAATCAATTGTTTTCTAAAAACTCTTTCGACTCATTGAAATACAGTCCCTATATAAAAACAAACATTTCTAGTATCAACTACTAACCCATATTTTGATAATAAAACCACTCTTTGATAATAAATTATGTATTTTTTCCAAATACAAGTATCCTCTTGAATACTGTATTACCCAAACTCTTTGTTTACTGACTTTTGGATAGTGCTTACAAGGAAAACCAGCTCTATTTTAAACAATCTGTCTAAACCTATCAGTCTCTAGAGAGTGGATAATGACTTAGACAGTGAGCAGCCCGTCCCTCTCAGTTTCTGACTTCCCATATCATCTGAATAATACTGATCACCATAACCGTAATATTAGCATGTAAATTAAGCTTTTGACATCTGGGAGACCTAATATTATCATAACTGTTCTTTAAAATAGCAATTTAGCATACAAAAACAATTTGGCAACTTTACTCTAGTCTGAGTGGTATCAGAGGCACAACCCGACCTGTTTTTCACTAATGGGAAAATCTTTTGCACCTGCCAAGCAAAGTTGGTTTTGGAAAATTTGAAAAGGTCAGAGGTCTGCGCAAATATATTTCACTGCTGCCACTACGTTGTATTTCCAACATAAACAGATGGATGAAGAATATGTAAATTTATTTACTGAAATCTTAAAATCATAAAGTTCTATAGAAAAATAAAAAATAAATAAAAAAGGTAAAGAGATCGGAAAAGTCTTTGGTGCCACATTTTTTTGGTGGTTGTGTTATTTTATAAAATTACTTTATTGCAGAAAAGAAAAGGCATCTATTTAAAGTATACAATTTTTTCTGTGTCTCTTGTTGAGAATATACACACCAATTCAACAATTGTTTCCTTTTTATTTTTGAATGCTAGATTTTAGTTGGAGCCCTTGTGTGGTGCTGTGGGATAAAACACTGGACTACAAGGTTGGCTTGAACCACTAGGTCAGCAGTTCAAACTCACCAGTCACTTTAAATAGATGCCTTTTCTTTTCTGCAATAAAGTAATTTTATAAAATAACACGACCACCAAAAAAATTTCTAAATTCAGATTTTACTGTAGATTTTGCAACAGTTGTTAACATACTACTGTTAGATCTCTACAACCTTTAGTATGGTGTTGTAGAGAGGCCCTTTGGAATTACACTGACCTGTTGTCACCAGTGATGCAGGCGGCACAAGTCCCTGTTGGCTGTTCATTCTGCTCATAGTAATGAGCATCTATATGGGCTTCAGCAGCTTTTCTCTTCAGGATCTCCCCGAATTTATCTACACCAATGCATCCAAAAAATGTGGCTGCTTTATGTGGCTTCTGAATCATCCACTGAAAACCAAAAACACAAATAATTTAATGAGTTGCAAAAATTATCTATCTATATTTATATAGTTAAATATTCTGCCATGGATAGTGGCATCCAAGGGATGCTTTGTGTGAACAGTGGCTCTTATGAAGGCAATTTCAATTCTGTACTGCTACTTAACAATATTTTAACTCCTGCTTCTTCCACTTTGTTTCCAACCTTCTCATTCTAATCACCAGCAATTATCAATGCATCTTAACTGCATGTTTGATCAATTTAACTCGCAAGGCCTTGCTAGAATTCTTCAATGTTTCCACCATTTTCCCTGCTATACCACATATTCTTTGGAGTCAGAAACCGAGCCATATTTATCTTCGTAATCTTTGTAGCAACCACTGCCAAATTTTGTTCATAGAAGGCCCTAATAAAAAGTTTATCAAATAAACACTAAGCAACTGAGTTACTTTATGCCTCATGAAGAATTAACCAAGTGAAGAAAGAAGTATTTTACAATTGTTGTTGTGTACAGTTGAATTACAGTGGCACTAACTGGTCTTCCTTACAAGTATATGGATATTATCCTATCACAGACAGTACTGTACTGCAAGACAGATCTTGAAAGGTTCTCTTTGAAGATGAATGAAACACCTTTCCCCTTGAATTTGTCATTCCTGGCATAGTAAACCAATGATTATCTTATTATAAAAGGCCAACAGAGGAAGGTGGCGTGCGCCCCGTGTGACCGCCAAGATGGTGGTGGGCGCATTTCCTATGGCGAAGCTGATCTACTTGGGCATCCCGCAGGTCAGCAAACCGCTCGCCAACTGCATTAAGGAGGGTGCCCGCCAGAGCAAGTTCTTCAAGAACTACGTCTGCCTCCCACCGGCCCAGCGGAGAAGTATGGACTTCGCCAGGACCTGGGCACTGCGCCTTGTTGAACCAGACCCAGGGTTTTCACCTTAACCCCTCCCATCCTGGTCAACCAGAAGGACTCCTCACACCAGAAGCTGAAATGGTTTTACAAATCTCATCAACACTTGGAGGCCTGGTGTGGTGCTGTAGGATAAGCACTTGACTGCTGCCCACAAGGTCGGCCATTGAAACTCCTTGGGAACCCTACACAGAGTCTGAATTGACTCAAAGACACTTAACAACAACATCAACACTTGGCATCCATCTATCGGAAATTTTGTGTGGCACTGCAGGATAAGGCACTAGACTGCAAGGTCAGTTTGACCAGCAAGGCCAGCAGTTCAAACCCACCAACCACTCTTTGGAAGCCCTATACAGGGTTACTAGGAGTCAGAACCAACTCGGTGGCACTAAACAACAGCAACAACCTGGGAAGCTTGTCCTGACCTGTCCTGTAGTGTGGACTGCCACTTTGCATCTTCCCCAAACTAACTGACCTCCCTGCAGAGGTCAGATTCTGTTACTGTTTAAGTACCTGCCCCAAGGATGTAGCATCAGAATAGCCAATGCATGCCTCCATTGAATGGTATCTGCTGAGTCACTGAGATCAGTTACAGACAATGAAACCGTCTCTGTGGAACTGGAAAGGAGCCCTGGTGATGCAGTAGTTAAGCTCTTGGCTGCTAACGATGAGGTCGGTGGTTTAAACCCACCAGCTGCTCTGCAGGAGAAAGATGTGACAGTCTGCTTCTGTAATGATCGCAGCCTTGGAAGCCCTATGGGGCTTGTAGGGCCACTAAGAGTAAGAAGTGACTGGGCGGCAACAGGTTTTATCAAAACAGCAGAGGCTAGGGGCAAATTGGAGGGAATCTGTTCATTCTAAGCATCAGTCTGGAGAGATGTACAGGGGTCTTAAAAATTATCCTACCCCCTTCCAAGACTAAGACTCAATGGGAATACACACTCTGATTGGTGACCACGTTCATCACTGATCAAGGGGAAGTGAGGGAAAAACAGCAATGAAGCTGCGAGCTAAGCCCTACAACATTCAACAGACTCCTGTGAACCCGGTTGGAGACCTGGTTGGCCAGCAGTGTGGCAAGACCTGGGGATTCTTGGGCCCAGAGTCACTGACATAGCCACAGAGGACTAGAGTGGAGAGTGAATCATCCAGCTGATAGAAGAGAGGGCAAATGCACAAGAACACTCACACTTGCAGATAATACCCACTTGACCTGGCTTCAATGACTGGATGATCAGAGCTCAACCAGAAGAAGAAAGCAGAGGAAAAAAAGAGTAATCTCTTTTACAATTTGATGAACTTGACCTACACCTATGGATGTAGTAGCTCAAAAGAGGGAAAAATTTTTTACAACAAGAATCATTCCCACCCCCTCTACACATAGAGTAGACAGGGATGGGCAACTTGGACACTGGCTACCCAAAATGGGAAGGCTACAAAGGCAAGAAGTGACTGGTTTACAAGCTTTCAAGAGGGAACCTAGATCCAGAGGGCGTGGAGGAAGGTAAAATCTCCACTGAGGAGTATCCAGTCTGTCTAGGTGGGGCTGATGAAAGGAAATGTGGATAGATCTCTTGTGATACAATAGTGAATAATTGTTATCAGGACTGATTGTGAGGGTTGGAAATGTAAAGGTAGACGTTTTGTAGCAAGGAGAGAGTGAATAACTTTGCATTCTAGGAGCGGAGGTCCCTGGGACCACCAAAGGAGAAGAGTGAGGAGCAGGACCCTACCCAGAGAAGCAGTGAAGCCAGAGATGGAGGCAGAGGTGATGATGTGGAGAGATGGAGCAGCTGGGGACTCTAGACCCAGAGAGGGAGAGGGGCTGTGTGCTGATGACCAAGGGGCAGGTTTGTAGGGTCTTACCCTTTGGTTGGTTGATGATGCACGGAGGGGATTATAATCACGGCAATGAAGCGATATATGATAGAATGAATGTAAAACTAATGTTCTCCCATGTAAACTATCACATAATTCACAATAAAACATTAAAAAAAAAAATGAGCTATACCAGTCCATTTGAACTCACTCGTGCCTAGGATAGCAATCTTTATGCTTTCTATTACATTTTTGACAAGCTCTAATTTTCCTAGATTTATACTTCTTTGTACATTCCATGTTCTGATTATTAATGGATGTTTGCAGCTGTTTCTTTTCATCTGAGTTATGTCTCATCAGCAAATTAAGGTCCCAAAACTTTGCTTCATGCGCATCAGTAAGGTCAACTCTATTTTGAGGAGGTAATTCTTCCCCACTCATGTTCTGAATGCCTTCTAACCTAAGGGGCTCATCCTCAGACACAACTTTCCAATGTTCTGTTACTATTCATCAAGTTTTCAGTAGCTAACATTCAGAAGTCATCCACCTCGCCTTCTTCCTAGTCTGCTTTAGTTTAGAAGCTCCGCTGAAACCTGTCCACCCTATTGGTGGCATAGCTTCCGGTAACATGCAAGCCATCACAGTATGATAAACTGTCAGATGTGTGGTGGCCAAAGAACTTTATAAGTATTTATTTCTTAACAATTTGTTTACTGTACAACTTTCAAACCTCGGAAACACACCTTCATTGCCTGTTACACACTGAATTTTCTGCAGCACATGCTTGCTATAGCAAAAACCAAGAATAGCATGTTTTGATGTGTTGACCAAGGAGCTCTGGTGACACAGTGGTTAAGCATATAGCTGCCAACAAAAAGGTTTGCAGTTAGAGCCCATCATGGCTCTGTCTTCTTCCTTAAAGATGACAGCCTATGAAACTCTATAGGATACTCTATCTACTAGTATTGCTATGAGTTGAATGGATGGGGCACACAACAACGGTAATGTCCTATGTTGTTACTAAGTGTTGTCCAGCCGGTTTCAGGGTTTCAGCTCATAACAATCCTGTACAAAGTTTCGAAGGAGCGGCTGGTGAGTTTGAACCACCAACTTTGTGGTTCAAACTGACCTTGCACTCCAACATTTATCTCACAGCACCTGACTAGGACTCCAATGTCATGTAGTGGGAATTCATACATACGCCGAATGTTTAGATTGGATTCTTTCACTAAGAAGTCTTTCTTTAAGGTTTCTCCATATCTTTTCATAGCTTGAAAGCTAGTTTTTGTTTTATACGTTTGCACGTGTGTTTTAAATCGCTGAATAAAATGGAAAGAATACATTGTATGGCTACACTTGTTAGTTGCCATCAGGGTGATTCCAGCTCATATGAACCCCATGTGTTACAGAGTAGAACAGTTCTACAGGGTTTTCTAGGCTGTAATCTTAACAGGCCTATCTTCCACATTAATCTGGCTGGGTTCAATCTGCCAAGCTTTAAGTCAGTAGTTGGACACAAACTATCTGCATACCTACAGACATGTATCCATTGACTGATCTAGTTTTTTCCACTTTTTAGAAATTACCAATAAAGTTTCTATAAGAATTTGTACAGAGGTTTTTTTTTTTTTAATGTGAACACAGGCTTTCAAGACTTGAGGGTCCTGGATTATCGTTATGACAAACTGTGTTTAGAGGGGTGAACAGGTGGAGCAGAAGACATTTTTAGGGCAATAAAACTGCTCCGTATGATACTATAAGGATGGAAAAACGGCATTATCCTACGACTATAGAGCAACATGAAGATAAATCCTAATATACTCTATAGACTTTAGATAACAATAATGTATCAATATTGGTTCTTCAGTTACAACAAATGTACAACAAAATTAAAGATGTTAATAGGAGAAACCATATTCAGGGGGGAGAATAAATATATGGAAATTCTGTACTATCCATAAACCTGACCTTCTCTTGTGGTGCTGTGGTTTAATGCACTGGACTGCACAGTTGGTTGGAACTGGAAGGCTGGTGGTTCAAGTTCACCAGCTGCTCCTTGGAAACCCTAATACAGAGTCGCTATGGGTTAGGACTGACTCAAGGGTAATTAACAACAACAGCAAACAGCCTTGAACACTGTGTGGAGTTCTAGCCTGCACACATGTCGCTATGAGTCGGAATCAACTCAATGGCCATCTATCAGCAACAACAGTGTGAGAAAAGTAAAACATGTATCTTCTCTTCTAAAAGTTGTATGATGGGGCTGGAGCTGAAACGAGATAAATTTGGTTCTAACGCATTTTGAGAAAACTTCCCATTTCCTGGATTTGTGTTGCAACCCAGCCAAGAGCAGTTCTTGGTGTGCTTTCCCCTCTTAGAACAAAAACATTCTAAAACTCTCCAACCCCAAACTCTCTCCCTCCAAAGGCCATTCACATTAACCAATCAGATAAGGACAAGACTGAGTAGTCAAAAGCCTAACCAATAGGGTGAAACACAGCCTTAGCTTACAATTAGCCAATCAGGTAAAAGACAAAATTGTGAGGTCGAAACCCAAACCAATGGGGTAAGACACAGCCCATCACATCACATCCAGGATTAAAAACCAGAGCAAACTGCCCTCCAGGTGTGCTTGGGAGCCATACTTTATGCTGCTGTGCACCATTCTGCAGAAGTAAAGGTTGCCTTGCAGAGATTCTTTGTTATATTGTGTCTGTTACAGCGAGTCACATTTCTGACAACATGATAGAGACACTATTGTAGAACGGGAGATACTACTGCAAAAGGCAAATCCAGTTTAGTTCATTAAATGCCGCTTTAAAAAGTTTAGACAGAATTCTGTAAGTAGAAGGATACACATGAGGATTTGCAAGCAAAGGAATGAGATACTAAGGAATGATGAAGCATTCAACTTTGGAACCAGAAGCAAATTTACAAGTGGACTGAAATAGGGGTTACAGTAAATGATACACAAATATTAAGCTTCACATAAAAAGTGTTACTAAATAAATTCAATATTTGTATTGAATTCATCTTCCAAATGAATTTCTTCTTTGTTACCTAAGTGTAGTACTTAAAACCCATTGAGTAAATTCTAATTTGTAGCAATTCCGTAACACACAGTGGAAATGCCACATAGGGTTCCCCAGGTTGTATATCTATCTGTAAATACACTGCCATATCTTTCTCCATTAATGCTGCTGGGTATCCTACTGCCAACCTCCAGGTGAGCAGCTGAGAACTTAACCACTGTAATACCAAGGCTCCTTGGTAAAACGATAGAGACAATAAAACATGATAACACTGTTTTGGGGTTTCGGTAATAAAAAATGTGATATTTGATGTCGCATTTCATCATAGCCACCACATATAGGGTTTGCAAGAGCGGCTGGTGGGTTTAAACCGCCAGACTTGCAGTTTGCTGTTCAGTGTTTATCCTACAGAAACACAGGACAAAATAACTGACAATGATGTTGAAGCAAGTCACTTTTGAGATAATGCCATATTTCACTTAAATTAATTAATAGAATGCTTCAGAATAGCACCTAGATGTTAAAATAGTTGTAAGATAAGCCAAAGACAAGAAATCTTAAACCAGAAAATGATGCATTTCAGGAAAAATGTAAAGCACGAGTAAAACAAATGAAATGTCAAAACTGGAAAATGACAGCAATAGCAGATAGCAAAGGGTAATAAAGAATTCACAATTGTAGGAGATACCAAACTAGTCTCTATTAATAAACTAGTTTATTATGCTTCTTTTCTACTCAGATTGTACCGTTTCCCCTATTGGCAAACATCCTACTAATAAAAACGGATTCCCAATAATTCTACCATTATTTAAAATCTATTTTTCAGTACCTTTCAACATCTACTACTCAGAACAGATTTTGGAAACTTTGGCCAAGTAGAAAACACACATCATGTTACACAAGTGTAAGCTCACCTCTGAGTTGTATGGTACATATCTGTATGGCTAAGCTACATACTTTATATCAAAGATTGTTTTTAACAGATTTATTGTGAAGACTGAACAAGGCAAAGGCACTGCTTGCAGCATGAAGATGATGAAGATGCTGAGAAATTATAAAAACAGCTTTCAGTGTATCTTCTTTTAAGTCATCTACAGAAACATTTTGACCATTATCTTAGTAATAACAGCTAAAGCAGCTTTCTGTTTCCTCTTTTATAGGTTTATTTTCTTCTTTCCAGCCCTTAGTGTTCCTCAGGGCTGCTTCAAACAAAGATCTGCTATTTTCATCCTGTCTTTGTTTTAGTTGTTGTCCTTGGTTCTGACTCATAGTGACCCTGTGTAGGGTTTTCAAGCTTGCAGCTGTTAAGTTTGAACCACCAACCCTGCGGTTCAAACTGTCTTTGAAGTAAATGCTTATCCTATGATGCCATACCAGGACTCCATTTTTCTCTTGATGTGATGTAATTTACTCCCATGGTTTCAATTACCGTCTGTATGCTGACAGCCTTCATTGGTATTTTAGTTTAGGCCAAGTTTCAGATCCTACTCTGAATAATAATACGCATACTGAAGGCTACTTTGTCTACTAAATCTTCACATTTCAAATTTCTCTCAAATGTAGCTACTTTTCTCCATCTCCATTATTACCACCTTAAAGTAGGCTAATATGCTCTGACATTGAGATTATTCCAAAAGCTGCTTACAATTTCGTTGTTTTAAATTGAAATATTTCCACACACCATAAAATTTAAAACTATGTAAGTCAGTCATTTCCAGTATATAAACAGGGTTGTATAAAACTCACATCTTTTCCTAGGTCACTTTTATCACCCAAAACTAAACCCTGGCAATTCAAATCCACCAGTTGTGCCTTGGAAACCTTCTACAGGGTCGTATGAGTCAGAATCCATTCAATGGTACTTAACAACGACAACATATAATTTGTTCAGTGACATTAGTTTCATTTCTCACCAGGTGGCAACATCCTCTGCATTCTGGTTATTTCCTTTCCAGTAGTCTATCTTCCTTGTACCTTTACCTTCTCATCTTTACTCTAGACTTCATCTTTTGGTATCATACAGGTGGCTTTTTCATGGCACACCATACTCATAGGCAATGTCACTGTGGGCAATGACCTCAGGGAATAGATTAGGTTCATGTTAAAAAGTGTCTTAGGGTGATAGTCCTGTAGTTCCTAACCAACCCAGTAAGTCTGGATTTTTAAAATTTTTTTAAATTGAATTCTGTCCCACATTTTTCTCCCCTTCTATTGGGATACATCGATTGTTGTCCTGATCACAGCAGTAGGTAACAGTAGCTGGGCACAAGCAAATTCTCCTGATCTCAGGGTAGATGAGGTCACGACTTATGTGAGCTCTCTGTTCTAGAGACTAGTTTCTTTTTTGAAACTGTAGCTTCCTTCTTTCTCTTATGTTCCAGACGCACAGCAACCCTGTATAGGATTTCCAAGGGGGAATCCTGGTGTGGCGCTGTGGGCTAATGCGTCAGACTGTAAAGTCATTTGAACTGCAAGGTCGGTGGTTCAAGCTTACCAGCTGCTCCTTGAAAACCCTATATAGGGTCGCTATGGGTCAGAATCAACTCGACGGCATTTAACAACGACAATAAACCTTTAAAGTAGCAGAAAGCATTATCTTTCTGCCACAGAGTGGCCAGAGGGCTAGAATCAGCAACCTCATAGTTAGCAATCCAGTGCTTATCCTACGTAACTACTGTACTCCTAAGAAGTAATTGGGGGGTGGGGAGTGGGGTGGAAGTAATTAGGGAATATTTAAATGATGGGGCCAGTAGGATTTCCTCAAAGATTGGATATGGGAATGAAGGTGAGGAGTGAAGAATTACTGTACTTACAAAAGAACAATTATTAATGAACTCAGTTATATAAAATGACAAGAACAGGAAATTATTATATAGAGACCAAGCTTCTTAGAAGTGACCAGGGACAGGAGGGAAGAGAATGGAGGGGCTATTGCCTACATAGTGCTGAGTTTCAGTTTACAAACATTGAATCGATTATGGGTAAGGGTGAATTAACTGATTAACGTAATTGCTCTCATTAAGCTGTATACCTTCAAAAAGTTAAATTGGCAAAAGTTGTGTGATATAAATACCTGCATTTACAAAAACAACCGCAAACACACACACACACAAAGAGGCGGAGGTGTTGGGGCTACTTATATACAACCAATATCTCACAGGATTTGGTTTACTGATTTGGAGGCTTAGAATCATGGTTTCCTGGGACCGTGAAATAACAAAATTATCTTTTAAATTAATTTTTTCATGAACTTTCTGAAGCTTCCACATATACACACACAAACATATTCACAGAGACCAAAACTGTATCTTAGACAGCTGTTGATAAGCTTAGGTGGTTAGATGCCGACGATAAACTTTGTGAACTACATTACCATCAATCGAATGAGTTGCCCCAGAAGACTAAGGTGCTAAACCTTCAAACCTAGAAAACCATTCTCACAAGATGTTTCATTAAGTCTTTAAGTGTGTCCTCTATCAATATGTATGTCTGAACACACATTATCTGTATGTATCTATAGGAGGGGGCTTCAAAAAGTTTGTGGAAAAATTCTGTTCACTTTTCACCTGATTTTTCCATGAACTTTTGAAGTCCCCCGAGAACATTAGGTACTTCGATCTGTGTACACACACATAAACACCTGTATCTACCCACACCCATCTGTGCCTAACCACCTATGGGCATATGTGACCACGCATTCTTTTTTTTTTTATTACAGTTGGTGGTGACAAATTATATGTCATATTCTTTCGCACAGGCGTCCTATTCTCTCCTCACTTCTTAATGGCATTGTTTACTTTCACACACATCCTGTGCTACTTTTTCCATCATGAAAATAACACATATCTATGACATAGAGAGTGATGAAGTTTAAAACATCTTATTCACCCTTAAGTCTTAATTTAAAATCATTTTATTATTTTCCCCATATACCTGTAGTACTTGGCAATTGATGAGCTAATTACTGAGATCTTACTAAGACCTGGGCATTATGTGAATCCTTTATGTTCTATGTTATTTCATTGAATCTGAAACACAAATCATGAGAGGGATACTTTTCTTCTTTTTTTAAAAATTGTGAATTATGTGATGGTTTACATGGGAGAACATTAGCTTTGCATTCATCCTCTCATTTCATTTCATTCCAGTGATTATAATTCCCTGCATGCATCATCAAACAACCAAAGAGTACACTCTGCACGCCTGCTCCCCTGCCATCAGCACACAGACCCTCTCCCTCCCTGAGTCCAAAGTTCCCAGCCACTCCATCTCTGCCTCCAACTCTGGTGTCACTGCATCTCTGGATAGATTCCCGCACTCCACTCTTCTCCCTTGATGGTCCCAGAGTCCTCCACTCCTGGACTGCAAGATCAACCACTCATCTCCTTTTGTTACAAAACGTCTACCTTTGCAGCACTCACAGTCAGTCCTGATAGCAGTAACTAGTTACTCACTATTGAACCACAAGAGTCTAATTCCCATCTCCTTTCACTAGCCCCGCCCAGACAGGTTAGAAACCACTCAGTGGAAATTCTACCTTGCCCCGAACCCTCTAGAACTAGGCTCCCTCTTGAAAGCTTGTAAGCCAGTCACTTCTTGCCTTTATAGACCACCCCCCAATTTTGTATAGCCAAAGTTTAAGTTGTCCATCCTTGTGGACCCGGTGGACCAAGGGGGTGGAAAAGATCCTCACTGTAAAGGTTCATTCCCTCTGTTGAGATACTACATTCACAAGCATAAGTCAAGGTCATCAAATTGTAACGGATGACTCTTTTATTTCTCTTCTTTCTTCCTCTCAATTATGGCCACCCAGTCATTGAAGCCAGATCAAATAAGTACTATCTGCAAAAGTGTGCGTGTTCTTGTGAGTCTCCCCTCACTTCACATCAGCCAGATGATTCACTCTCCATTCTAGTGGAGAGGGATACTCTTATTATTCCAATTTTAGAAATGAGGCAACAGAAAGGGGAAATTGGTGGCACAGTGTATATAAAAACTTATCTTTCTGATTTTAGAAGGCATCCACTTGTTCATTTGTCTAAATTTCAGGGGGGAACAGGAATTCAACGGAAAAGATACTGAAATAAGTGTTACCAGACGTGCGATCTAAATCCTGGTGTGGCACCACAGGATAAGGTTAGTTTGAACCACAAGGCTGACGGTTCAAGCTCACAAGGAACTCCTCAGAAACCTTATACAGAGTCACCATGATTTGGAACCGACTCAATGGCACTAAACAACAACAATCTAAAGCTGGCTTGAAATAGATGTAGCTCTGTGAACTTGTACAAATAACTCATTTTTCTTACCTATAAAATCAGGGAATTGTGATAGTATTGTAACTGATTCATCATTTACAGCTTTCCAATTCTTTAATTCTATTAGGAAACAGTACTATAAACAAGGGGGAGGGGGTCAAAAAGTTCGTGGAAAAATTCCATTATCTTGCCACTCCATTTTTTTCATGAACTTTTTTTATTTTTCTTCAAAAGACAGCTAAGCATCTTAACATTATTTTCTCGCTTTTCCCCATTCCAACCATGTCTCAATCCCTGTATCCCGGAGCCCTGTTGTTTCAAGGTTATGCATACATCATTATTTACCTGTGTCCCACTTAGCCCATGCAAACCTGCCTAATTGTTCTCCCATCTGCTTTGTTCTTCCATTCCCCTCCCCCTTCTTCTATCCTGCCCTTCTCCCTAGCACCCAAACTATCCTGTGTCTATTCCCCACCCTGTGCTCCACCTTCTCCTCCCTCCCCCCCCTCATCCCAGTAACCAGCAAAGAATCCCACCCCCCTTTAGTATGGGTTCTTTTTCTTAGTCTTTTACAGTAGTGGTCCTATGCAATATTTCTCCTTTTGTGACTGACTAATTTCACTCAACATAATGTCCTCAAGGTTCATCCATGTAATTCGGTAGCTTGCAGCTTCCTTGTTATTCGTCAAGGTAGCATAATACTCCATTGTGTGTGGGTATATAAACAGTTTGTTTATATTTATCTATTCTTCAGTTGATGGGCACTTTGGCTGTCTCCATCTCATTGCTATTGTAAATATTCATGAACTTTTTGAAGCCCGCTCATATAAAAGAAAAAATTATCATAGGCGTTTACTGTAGCAAATTAAAAGTAGAAAAATGATGAAAGAGAACAAAACTTTCAGAGAAAAAAACTGAGCAATCATGAAAGATAAGAATGTCACATTTATGCATTTATCCAAAACCTTGACAAAAGTTGAATATTAGCCCACAAACTGCAAAATCTAGAGAAGACATACCAACTAGTAACCAGTAAGATAGAGAGGATCCCCTTACTATTTCTATATACAATTTATTAAAAGCAAAATCCCTCAAGGCAGTAAACATCTGTCCATCAACACCTACCAGAAGCAACATCAAAAGTCTACAGCAAAGGTCAAGTCAAAGTTTACTGACAATGATGAACTGACAGCGTCTATTAAATGACCCCTTCCCTTCAAGGTGTATGTGATCAAAGCAGCCAAGAGATTTTCACTCAGTCACATAACAAGCTATTTGTTGTGACTGAAACATCTGGTCAATATCTCCTAACACTGCAATTTCATGCACAGTTAGCACTGGGGCACATTTCTTCTCTTCTTCTTGCAGGGTCCCATAAGGGTGGCACATATGCCTGATGATTTCACTCAAAAAAGATTCAATGCAAGGCATTACACACAATCATCTCTGCGCTTTATGGCACTTTAAGTCTACCTTCACCGTTTTCCATCATCATTGCTGGCTGCTGCTCTCTTCTTCTATCAAAGCCTGCAAATATGACAAAGCACTTCAAGCTGAACAGCTTCCTTCTACTGGAGGTGGTCCTTTTCAAGACAAAGGCGTCTATAAAGTGGCAGGTCGTCTTCTATTGTCAAGACTTCGCAATATATGAAAGCATTTTATTTACCATTTAGCAAAACTATAGAACAGATTATAAAAGTAATGTTTAATGTCATATCAAATGCTTAACTGTCTTCAGGACAGATATATTAAAGTATATTCTTGGGGCTATAATTTTAAGTTACAACAGGAATATTTAAACAATAATTTTTAAAAGGGTTTTCAGAATATATTTAATTGAAAAAAAGAAATTAAATTCCAGAGAGAATAAGAATGCTACAATTTTACGAGTCCCTTATGTTGAAAATTTTCCACTTGAAATGCATGCATTTGTTGTCATAGTAACTGTCCCCTTTATTGAACACTTATAGTAGTAAACCTGAACTCACACCATAGATTTTTCTCTTTTTTCCTTTCTAATAATAGCTCAGAAAAAAAAAAAAAAAAAAAAAAGGAGTAGGGGTGGGGGCATGTTTAAAAGCTATAGTTTCACATTTCCTTTAAAAGTATCTTCTTTTAACACATGCAGTATGAACAAATGAGCATAATTATATTCTATACTTAAGGGTCTGTCTAGACATCCGTAACTAAATAAATAAAAAGAAGAAAATCTCTTTAGGTAATGAAGATTCACTTATGATCGCTTTATACTAAGTAGCATGTGATGGAAAAAGCAGAGCCAGAATGATCCTTAGAAGTGAGAATGGCAAGACTTTGTCGCTCGTATTTTGAACATGTGGTCAGGAGGGACCAGTCAGTCTCTGGAGAAGGACACTATGCTTGGTAAAGAGGAGGGTTAGAGAAAAAGAGGAAGTCACACAACAGAACACAGTGGCAGCAACAACGGGCTTAACTATAACAATTGTGAGGATGGCACAGGACAAGGCAAGGTTTTGTTCAGTTGTGCACAGGGTCACTATGAGTTGGAACACACTCAACGGCACCTAATAACAAAAAATAGCTGATTAAGAAAAGAGATAAAAATACAAAGGTTGAACTGAAACCTAAATTAGGGGTAATGTCTAGCATACAATATAAATATATATATTTTTTTCTTCATTTATTTAGTCAGCCAACCCAAAGTACAGACACAGTTCTATGTGCCGGCACCACAGCGACACCGGCAACAACAAAACCATGAGGCTCCTATTTCATGGAGATTGCAAACCAAACCAAATACAAACCAAACAAAGCTTAACAAAGAAATTAAATAATTTCATTAAATACAATGAAGAGTGGTTTCCTCTTCAGATATCCAGCGCTTCACACTAAAACCCAAACTCAATTTGCCCCCAAATTTCACAGGCCCGTTTTATAGCAAATTGTCAGGTTTTTGTTACCCAACAGGAAGTGACACAGAAGGCTAAGGCTCTCTCTTGTTAATAATTTCACTTTCAAAGTTTTCATGTCAGCCTTCCCTTAGTTTTGCAGATGCTCTTTTGACTACTTTGTTTCACTGTGTTGAACACTGTGTGTGTTTGTGGCTTGGGTGAAGGTTTACAGAGCTCATTTGTTTCCTAGTCTCTGACTATCCACATTCTGTTTAGTAGTAACATTAGTTACAACCCCCTCAGTGTAACAGCTTTCCTCCCAATTCCTTCCAGGTTCCTTGTTTCCTTTCATTCTTCTTTCCTGCATCCTAAACTATGTCTGGGGGCAAATGCCTCCTGGTAGCATAGTGGTTACAAATGGGGCTGCTAATCACAAGGTCTGCAGTTTGAAACTATCAGCTGTTCCGAGGGAGAAAGATGAGGCTTTTTGCTCCCATAAAGACTTGCCGCCCCGGAAACCCTGTGCTGGGTCACTATGAGTCAGAACCAACTCCACGGCACATAACAACAACAACAACATGGCTAAATGTGGAGTCCTGGTGTGGTGCTGTGGGTTCATGCACTGGACTGATAAAAGAACAAACAAATTTGTGTTGGAAGAAGTACATCCAGAATACCTCTTAGAAGGCAGGATGGTCAGACGACCCAGACTTTCACAGATGGGGAATATTACCAGGAAGGACCAGTACTTGGAGAAGGACATCATGCTTGGTAAAGTGCAGGGTCATTGAAAAAGAGGAAGACCCCTAACAAGATGGACTGGTACCATGAGGCAGCAGCAATAGGGTCAAGCGTAGTAATGATTTTGAGATTGACACAGGACTGGGCTGTGTTTTGTTATGTTGTGAATGGGGGCGCTATGAGGGGGTACTGACTTGATGGCAACTAACAACAACAACAAAGAGCAACAACTTTAGGACAAACAAAGCTTGGCAGGTTTTCCTGAAGACCCTTTAAAAGACTGGGGTATCTAAAATTCCAGAATTTCCAAAATTCACAGTGGTGGTATCACCACTGGGAGCACAGCATCTCGTTGGGTCAACCTCCACAGTGCCTTCAGGAAACTTGGGAGACAAGCAGAACCAATGTGATCATGAAGTTCATACTGCTTGCTGTGTGTTGAGTAAAAAAGTTTTTGGTTGCTGACCTAGCAGGCTCTAGTCTTTTTCAGCATCTTTGTAATTAAGCAGAGATTTTGTTCGGTGGCCAGTATGGTAAAATCCAAGATCTATATACTTCTGAAAAAATAAGGGAAGGACTAGGGTAGGACAAAGGGAGACCAATAGAAAGTCTACAATATTATAGAAGAGAGATAAGAATTTCAAGTTTAGAGACTCTACAGAAAGCAAAAAGCAGATGCAAAAGACATTTGTGGAGGCAAAATTGACAGTAACTGGGACTAAGTAGCTGTGGGGAGAATGTTGTTGTTGTTGTTAAGTGCCGTTGAGTCAGTTCCGACCCATAGCGACCCTGTACAGGGTTTCCGAGGGTGTAAATCTTTACGGGAGTATAAAGCCTTATCTTTCTACCGCGGAGCGGCTGGTAGTTTCGAACCGCTGACCTTAAGGTTCGCAGCCCGAGTCGTAACCACTACGCTACCAGAGCTCCTTTGTGGGGAGAATAGAGAAAGTTAATTATGATTCTAATGATTCTAACTGAATGACTGGTGTATAACCAATGAAGAGAAGAGACTATTAAGAACAGGAGCAGCAAGTATGTGTGGGAAATCAGAGAAATGCGAACTGAGATTAGAACCTATAGAGTTACGGGGAATTCAGTTAGAGACACAATCTAAAGTTCTGGTGTAGGATAAGCACTGTATGGCTAACTGCAAAGTTGGTGAATCAAACTCACCAGCCACTTTTCGGAAACCCCAGACAGGGTCACTATGAGATGGAACCAATTTGATGGCACTTAACAAAAACAACTGGAATATTGTACATGTGGATTTGTAGCTCAAGATGGATATCCAGGGATAGAGAAAAAGAAATGGGAATCACCTTAGATAGGCCAGCAACTCTTAACATGGAGTCTGAAAATCTCTGGAAGATCTTGAGAACTTGTCAGACAACCCCTTAAAGTTATATTCATTTTTACAACAGCATGAAGATGCCTGCATTCATATTAAAATGATGCCAATTTAACATGTTTTTTAAAAACAGCAAAAATTGTTTTTATGAAATGTTAACCTTTAAATACATCTCTTTTTAATATTGGATGTAAGGAAACGGGAAGAAGGAATGAAGTACAATGGCTTCTTGAGGAAATGCAATTCTGCAAATAAATTTCTTCATGAACTAGCTGCTTTTTTCATGGAAAACTATTTTTATTTCAAATAATGATTGACAAATGATAGTTATTCAAACTTGGGTATTTGACAGATATTTTCTTGAAAATTAAAAGAGTAAGCCTGTCACTTAGATTTTAAAAAACTGTCAAGATTTATTGCTAATAATAAAATTTGAGCATCCAACTGAAAATTATAATTAAATAAAATTCATATTCACCATGATGACATTCCTGATACCTATTTTACTGAGATTGGTGATGATATGAACAAATAAGATGTTGTATGACATTTGCAAGATGTACATAATTTAATGAACCTCTAGATTCCAAATGACCAATTTATCAGGTTATAAAATGACACAAGGACATGAAATTCATTGAAAGAGTTATATACTTCAATGGATTTTTTAAAAATACCATAGAGCTCTACTGATACATAATTTACAATATCATACACCTAGGTCAAGTAGACAGCTCAGTGACTTTTAGTAAATTCACAGTAAAATCATCAATGTCAATTTCATATTTTTATTACCCTAAAAAGAAAATCTATACTGTCCGCATCCACTCTGTGCTCACCCGGATCCATAACTCCCAGCCCTAAGCAACCACTAAGCTACCTTCTGTCTCTACAGATACGACTATTCTGGACATGCATTACTAGAAGAATTATTCCAGACACAGAAGAATTATTCCAGACACAGGAACTCTGGTAGCGTAGTGGTTATGAATCAGGCTGCTAACCTCAAGGTCAGCAGTTCGAAACTACCAGCTGTTCCACGGGAGAAAGATGAGGCTTTCTGCTCCTGTAAAGATTTGCAGCCTTGGAAACGCTGTACAGGGTCACTATGAGTTGGAACCCGACTCCATAGTACTTAACAACAACAACAACAACAACAACAGATGGGGCTGGTGAAAGAAGATGGGATTAAGATTCTTGTGGTTCAATTGTGAATAATTGTTAATCAAGACTGATTGTTGCAAATGTAAAGGTAACAAAAAAAGGGGGGTTGGTTGATCTTGCAGTCCAGGAGCAGAGGACCTTGGATCAAGGGGGAAGAGCAGAGTGAGGGATCCTATCCAAAGAGGCAGTGAGGCTAGAGATGGAGGCAGAGATGATGATGTGGAGAGATGGAGCGGTTGGGGACTCTAGACTCATGGAGAAAGGATGTGTGCTGGTGGCCCAGGGATTGGGGGACCAGACTTTCAGGGTATGCCCTTTGGTTGTTTGAATGATTGCATATTGCTGAGTGTTTTAGTGTGTATCAAAAACAACAACAACAACAAAAAAATAGAGGGAATAGAAGCAAATGCTGTTGAATGATGATGAATAGAGGGATTATAATCAAATTAATGAAAAGAAATACAATAGGATGAGTGTAAAGCTGATGTTCTCCCATGTAAACTATCACTCAATTCACAATTAAAAAAAAAAAAAAAAAGATTTACAGCCTTGGAAACCCTATGCAGGATCACTATGAGTTGGCACCAACTCCATGGCACACCATCACCACCACCACCACCCACCTGTCCCAGGACCACCTTTTGAGAAGACTGTTCTTTCCCTACATTGAATGGTCTTGGCAGCCTTATCAAAAATAAATTGGCTATATATGTAATGGCTTAATCCTGCACTCACAATTCTATCCAACTGAAAGTTTTGCTTTCTGTAAAGAAATCTGCTAAGATTTTGATAGGTATTGATAAGGATTCTGATAGGAAATGAATCACAGATCAATTTAGGAAATACTGTCATGTAAAACATACTCTTTCCCAAGTTACAAACATGGAATGCCTTTTCATTTATTTGCTGTTATTTTTTATAGTCGTCACCGAGTTAGGTCCCATTCATGGTGACCTCATGAACAACGGAGTGAAATGTTGCCTTGTTCTGAGCATCTTCACAGTGGTGTCTCAAGTCCACTGGGTACAGCCACTGTGTGTTTTCAGTACTTTCCAACTGTTGTTGTTGTTATGTGCCACCGAGTCGGTTCCGACCCATAGCGACCCTGTATAGGGTTTCCGAGGGTGTAAATCTTTACGGGAGTAGAAAGCCTCATCTTTCTCCCGCGGAGCAGCTGGTAGTTTCGAACTGCTGACCTTAAGGTTCGCAGCCCGATTCGTAACCACTACGCTACCAGAGCTGCCTGACTAGGAGGAACATTTTCCAACATGGAACAGATAACAAACATTCTGTTGTGACCCAGGGTTTTCAGTGGCTAATGTCTGGAAGTAAATCATGCTTTTCCTTCTCATCTGTTTTAGTTTGGAAGCTGTGCTGAAACCTCTCTACCATGGGCAACCCTGCAGGTATATGAAATACTGGTGGTATACCTTCCAACATCACAGCAACATGTATGTCATCACAGGACACATGGTGAACCTATCTAAATATTTTTTCATATACAAAACTAAAAGTCTTGCCACAAAATCATAGAAATCTTTATTAAACAAAAACATCAACACACATAGCTATTGTTTCTCGACATACGTCTGTAGGGCTGTATACTTCTGAAGGTGGTGTTCCTAGCTCTCAAATCCTTCCCCTGGTGTGGTGCTGTAAGATAAGCACAGCACTTTAACTAATGGACTTGTTGTTGTTATTAACTGCTGTTGAGTCGATTCTGACCCATAGCAACCCTGTATAGGGTTTCCAAGGAGCAACTGGTGAGCTTGAACCACTGATCTTGCAGTTCAAACGACTTTGCAGTCTGACACATTGGCCCACAGCGCCACACCAGGACTCTGCTAACCACAAAATCCACAGTTCACACTCACTAAATGGAAGACACAACTACAATCCTTCCCAAAAGAATTCTATGCTCTTCAATTTCCAACACAAGAAAACAGCAGTTTGACTGTGCTCTTTTGAAAGGTTTGCATTTTAGTAACAAAAAGATGGAAGGAGGAAGATCAGGGGATACATGGGTTAAAGTTTCCCAATGGAATTCTTAAGAGTATAGCCTTGCTATCCTAAAAAAAGTAAGAAGTTATGATGGGGGGAAAAATTCCTCAGCACAACATTCCCGGCCTTTTTCTCACCAATTAGCTTTCAATTTTCTTAAAACGTCTTCCTAATATGCCAAGATAGTCCAGGGTCATTTGAGAAATTCTACCAAGATTACCCCTTTGGAATCCAAAAACCAGTCATCATAGCCTCATGAAATGATCTTGAATTTAACTGGCCCGGCACATCCTTTTGCCACTGTTTTGATTGGCCCTATTTTTGAAGGCAAGCCAACGAGACTAAGACAAGGGTATAATTGAGAATATTTATCTATAGCCATCCACTGATCACAGCAACATGCTTAAACACATTTTGTTTGGAATAATATATATTACATTCTATATGTAACATGCTTGTTTATAAGAATATATGATGCACGTAGAATATAATATCCTAGTTTATATAAATATGGATGTGTAGACTGGCCAAGTGGCAGCATCGATGGACTCAACTGTGGCAACAGTAGTGAGGTTGGCCCAGGATTGGGCAGTGTTTTGTTCTGCTGTGCATAGGTTGCTATGGGTCAACACAGACTCAATGGCACCTAACAATAATAATATACATATTTGGAGTCCTGGTGTGGCACTGTAAGATACAAAATGGACTGCTAACCACAAGTTCAGTGGTTCAAACCCACTAGCCACTCCTCAGAAACCTTACACAGGGTTGCTGTGAGTCGGAACTGACTCGCTGACACGTAAGAACAATAACAACATATACATATTTATATGTATACAGAGTTATAGAGTATAGAATTTATAGAGGAGAATAACAACTTGAACAAATAGAAAATAAGAGAACTGCAGTACAAACAGAAATGACTATAGATTCAGGTATCTTGGAGTTCTTTACAAAACCTAGAAAAATGCCTTTCACATCTGGGTATTCAGTTAATGGGTGTAAATGTAATGAATTTTGCATAATTAAAAAAAATCCTTAAGGAAGTTTAGTTTTTAATAGACAGGCCGTATGTAAATGAGGATATTTCCATGTTAATTTGATTGCTATGTTACTTCAGATTAAAGGGTTGTCAAGTTTATGAAGTTCTGGTGTGGTGCTGTGGGTTAATGTGCCAGAAGGCAAAGCCTTTTGAACTGCAAGGTCAGCGGTTCAAGTTCATCAGCTGATCCTCGGAAACCCTATAAAGGGTCACTATGGGTCACAACCAACTCAACAGCATTTAAATACAACAACAACAACAACAAGTTTAAGAAGTAACAATCCTGGCAACATAGCATGAAAGATTTGTAAATGTCACAAAAAATGAAACTTTCTCGATTTCTGTAGGAACCTAATAAATAAAATTTAAATATATATACAACTCAAAAAAATAAGGAAAAAGAAATAGCGCATAATGTAAAATAAAGCAAAACTATGTTGCCATGAGTAGCCAATCAAGAAATCATTTCCATACTAAAAACAAAGCTATGTGGACTTAAATTGCCTAACAATGGTAAAGCTTGTATCTAAATACTAAGTTAGAATGAAGACTTTATTAAAAATATTCGGTTGTAAACTTAATCAGAAAATGAGTTTGTTTAATAAAAGTGGAGGCACATTAACTGTGAAGATTAAGTAGGAATTCTGTACAATCTTTGCAACTTTTCAGTAAATCTGAAATCATTCCAAATAAGACATTTGTTTTAAGAACAGTGAATGAATAGCTTTATATTTTCTAACTTCACTTAACAACAACAATGTCAGATGTTAGACAAACAGATACATCTGCAAACATAGCAAAAACACAACAGTGCTGTTTTTACCTATCAATTGCAGTCTTCAATTTTATAGGATGTAATCCTATTTTGAAAATCAGTGACCCACAACTGGAAGAATAGCAAGGTAATTATTTAAAATTCCACCAGAAGGATATCAATGTTCAAAGGAAATTGTAGAAAGAAAAGTTACCATTTCCAAAAAACATACAGGAAGAGCTATTTAAGTAAGAGTTGGAAACCAGGAATTTGTAAGGGAGCCATTCACATAATCTGATTATAAATTTCCTCCAATGGTTTGTTTCAGTATCCAAGTTATAAGACTGGTGTGTGGTTATTTAGTTGGATTGATAAAGAATAGGTGGCTAGGTTTTGTTTTTTTTTAAATGAAAGAACAGGGTTCACATGAAAAGCTTCCAGCACACTGAAGAGGTAGATTCTGGGGTAGCCTTGGAAAACAGGAAACTGAAGCTTCCAGGCTCAAGGGACAGGAGGATCCTATGCAATCAAAGAACTGGTATAACAAGAGAAATGTCAGAGAAGATAGCTATTAGTCAGAGAGAAGACAATTAGGCTTTTCAGCTTCATTCGCATACTGGTTGTTAAGGGATAATAATGAACAGCATCTACATTTGAAACAGTCTAGCTAAGGACAGTAAAGTTCAACAGGTTCTGGCGGTAAAATGATGGTTTGGTTACAACAGTGAAGTGAGACCTCGTATCACTTATATTATTTCTTATCTTCTTGTTAAGGCATCCTTGATAGATATCTGTATCTTTTACTATATCCACAATAAAATTGATATAAATAGGTTTAGATGATAAAAATACACACAAATTGCAATAAAGATAAAGAAGGATATACAATCTCATATTGTGGTTGAATTTTATCAGCCTGGCTTTCGTTAAAGTATGCAATTTCCCCCCTAGCTTTTATTTGGTCCCATAGCAGGTGTACAATTTTTAGAAATGATTGGCAAAAAGTAAAATGTTAAAATTGTCTCCAAAAAGCTTATTAGATTAGAATACCCATTTCACAAAATATTTGATTTTTCCAAATAATTTCCAAGTAATACAAATAAGTTATTCATAAGGTTTTAGTACTTGAAAAAAGATATCACCTAAAATAAATATCTTAAAATTCAAAAAAAAACAGATTCTAAGCCAATGCTCTAAACAATGCAGGCATTCAATAAATGCCTGTTGAGTTAATATAGAAGGATCTGAAATATGTGTATAAAATCATGCTGAGATTTAATAAAAAGTCACCGGAAGGGAGTGGGAAAAAAAACCTGTAACTGACAGCATATAAGTAATGTGAAAATATGAATAGATTTTTCACTATAGTAACAAACAAAATGCTAACTTTAGAAATATCCATTTATTACTTACAGTTAAAGATGTAAACAAGAATGTTTGGGTGTTTAGATTTATAAGTGAAAAGTTACCAGTTCAAACCCAGGAGGTACCTTGGAAGAAAGGAGGTCACGGCCTGAAAAATCCCATGGTACACCACTTTACTCTGTATACATGGGTCACCGTGAATGAGTCAACGTGACAGCAACTAAGAGCAACAACAGGAGTCCTGGTGGTGTGGCGGGATAAGCACTGAGCTGTTGATATCAAGGATGGCAGTTCAAACCCACCAGCAGCTCTGAAGGAGTAAGATGAGTCTGTCTCTAAAAGATGGTTTACAGCCACAGAAAACCTATACAGGGTCTCTGTGAGTCACAATGTACTCGATGGCAATGTTTTGGTTTTGTTTTTTTAAAGAAGGAAAAAGGATTTAAATAAGAATAAGCAACAGTCACCGGACTCCTAATTAACTTCAAACTTAATACGAAACAAAAGCCAAAGCAATTACTCATTCAGGGATTCTAATTTCTCATTTAGTAAACTTTTGACAAAAATAGAGAGTCCCAAGTCACGGGTATCAAACATTCCTAATTATTAAAAGCCACAAAAATGGCCTATTATTTCAGAGAAATTGCTACTTTGCATAGCGTAGTGGTTACAAATTGGGCTGTGAACCTCAAGGTCAGCAGTTCAAAACTACCAGCTGTTCCGCAGGAGAAAGCTGAGGCGTGCTGCTCCCGTAAAGATTTACAGCCTCGGAAACCCTGTACAGGGTTGCTATGAGTCGTTTCCGACTCCACGGCACATAACCAACCACCACAGCAAACAAGGAACAGAAAAATCTGACTTCTAGGGTAATTCATAGCCACTTCTGAGTAGTTAGTGCACAATGCAATTTCTCTGATAGTAACAAGAGTAAGTCAGAAAGAATTGCTACTAGGTTCTGGTTCATACATGCATGGGTTTATTCCAAACAGAACATTCTTAAACCTGTCCCTGTGATTAGTGGATGGCTGCAGACTAGTTCTCTCAGTGATGTACTTGTCTGAGTTTTCTTTGGGTGACTTCTTTCAGATAGTAAATATGTTGAGAAACAATTGTTTTCACAGTTTGACATTTTTGTTTAATAAAGGTATCTATGATTCTGTAGCAACACTTTTAGACGTATCCCCGTGTACAAAAATTGAGCACTTTAAGAAGCACAAAGAAGTCTCTAAATTATGTTATGTATCGTCTTTAAATGAAGAGCTCTGGTAGCGTAGTGGGTAGTGGTTACGAATCGGGCTATGAACCGCAAGATCAGCAGTTCGAAACTACCAGCTGCTCCGCGGGAGAAAGATAAGGCTTTCTCCTCCAGTACCGCCTTGGAAACCCTGTACAGGGTCACTGTGGGTGGGAACTGACTCGAGGGCACTTAACAACAAAAACAATCATCATCATGCTATGTTCTGTGAATTATTTTAATAATAACTTTGCAATAAAGGCAGGACAATTTCACTTTAGAAAACATGGAGAACTGTGAGTGAGTATACCTTCTACTCTAGGAGCCCACAGCCTACTTAGTAACTCCAATTATGGTGTTTTCAAAACTGTGAGCCCATGATAGACAAAGCAGTGAGCATTCTGAAAATACGAAAAGTTAAGACATACATTTAAATGAATTCGGGTGGCACAATGGTTAAAGCACTCAATTGCTAAAAGAAGGGCTGGCAATTCACACCCCCCAGCCGTTCCATAGGAGAAAAGACCTCACTACTCACTATTGTCACTGGAGAGGGGTATAATATTTGTAAAGGTGGTAGGTCAGAGAAAAAGAGTAAGAGCCCCAGCGAGAATGATTGGCAAAGTGGCAGCATCAGTGGGCTCAAGTGTGGCAACAGTTGTGAGGTTGGCCCAGGACCAGGCAGTGTTCTGTTGTGCACTGGGTCGCTATGAGTCGGTACTGACTTGACGGCGCCTAACAACAACAATCAGACAGTTCAAGCTCACCAGCTCCTCCTTGGAAACCCTACACAGGGTTGCTGTGAGTCAGAACTGACTCAACAGCACTTAACAAGAATAAACTTAATAACAGTAACATCTGCTTCCATAAACATTGTTGTTAGCTTCCATCAAGTCAGTTCTGACTCATGTGCAACAGACCAAAACACCGGCCAGTCTTGTCCAAAGTACGAGAAACAAAGTCTCACCATTCTCACTTTTAAGGAGCATTCTGCCTATACTATTTCCAATATGGTAGATACAATATTCTTTGCCAATATCATAATTCAAAGCCATCAACTTGTCTACAGTCTTCCTTATTCATTGTCCAGCTTTCACATACACATATGGTAACTGAAAATATGGCTTGTGTCAGACACTTCACAGGCCTCTAATTGACATCTCTACTCTTAAACACTTTAAAGAGGTCCTGCGCAGCAGATTTGCCCAATATAATGCAAATCCTTTATAAATTAATTTGATTATTTAATTTCTTTACTACTGCTTTCACAAATACGAATTGTTGTTGATAAGTGCCATCAAGTTGGTTCTGACCCTTACCGATCCTTTACTGAGTTTCCAAGGAGCCACTGATGAGTGAACCACGGACCTTGTGATTCAAACCGACTTTGCAGTCCAGCGCATTAACCCACAGACTCCTAATAACTTCAATCTTTTCTGTATATCATGATGTTCTTTATTAGTCAACTTGTGAGGATATTTGTTTTCTTTATACTAAATTGTAATTCATACTGAAGGCTATATTCTTTGATCTTTATCAGCAAATTTATCAAGTCCTTTTTGCTTCCAGTAAGAAAGGTTGTGTCATCTGCGTACTGAATGTTGCTAATGAGCCTTGCTCCAATCCTGATGCCATGTTTCTAAGATTCAGCTTCTTGGATTAAGTGCTGAGCATAAAGTTTGAGTAAGTACAATGAAAGGATACAATCCTGCCATACACCTTTCCTGATTTTGAACCATTTAGTAATCTCTTGCTCTGTTTTAATAATTACCTTTATATTTTTTTTTGAACAATTATCTTTTGGTCAATGGGCAGGTATTACATGAACACAATTAATTGTTCTAGAATTCCCATTCTTCCCAATTTTATTCATAGTTTGTTGTGATCTATATAGTTGAATACCTTTGCAGAGTCAATAAACCATATATAAGCATCTTTTTCTAGTATTCTTTATTTACAGCAAAGATCTCTCTGGCATCGGCAATGATACCCTTCATTCTATGTCCTCTTCAAAATCTAGCTTGAATTTCTGGCAGCTACCTGCCAAGGTGCTGTTGCAATCATTTTTAAATTATCTACAGCAAAATTTTACTTGTATTGATATTAATGATACTGGTTGATAATTTCTACATTCTGTTGGGCCACCTTTCTTTGGAATGGATCTCTTACAGTCAGCCAGGTACTTGACTTCCAAATTTCTTGGCATAGACTAATGAGTACCTCAAGTATTACAACAGTTTGCAGAAACATTTCAGTTTGTATTCTGTAAATTCTTGCAGCCTTGTTTTCACTAATGTCTTCAGTGCAGCTTAGACTTCTTCCTTCAATATCAGTTCTTGATCATATGCTGCCTCCTGATATGTCTGAAGATCAACCAATTCTTTTTGATACAGTGGTTCTATGTATCCTTTCCATTTTCTTTTAATGTTTCCTACATAGTTCAATATTTTGTCCATAGACTCACTTGAATTTTTTCTCCAGTTCGTCCATTTTGGTTTTATAACCCCAGGAAGGAGTTTTATATATTTGGCTTTATAACTTTGCACACTTCATTGCAATACTTAAATTTGTCTTCTAGAGCTGTCCTTGTAACTGTTCTGTTCAGTTATTTAATCTACTAATTTATTCCATGTGGTTTAGCTTATTTATGCTGGAAAGCAAGTTTCAGAGTCTGTTCAGATATCCATTTTGGTCTTTTCTTTTTTCACTGTCTTTTAAAATGGCCTTTTGCTTACTTCCTGTATGATATTCTTGATGCCATTCCACAGCTCTTCAGGTCTTTGGTCATCAGTGTCTAATGCATCTAATCTGTTCTTGAGATGGTGTCTATATTTAGGAAGGATATGTTCAAGGTCATATTTTGGCTCTCGTGGACTTGTTTTAATTTCACTTCTTGTGTGTCACTGTAGGATTAGTACTGAACTTTAAATCACAAGGTCAGCAGTTCAAACTCACCACATGCTACCAGGAATCCTATATAGGGTCGCTATGACTTGGAATTGACTCGAGGGCACTTAAAACATGAACAACATAGCTTAAATTTAAATACGAGCAACTGATGGTCTATTTTACAGCCTGCCCCTGGCTTTGTTTTGACTGATGATATTGAGCTTTTCCAATGTCTCTTCTCAGAGAAGTAGTCAATTTGATTCCAATGTACTACATCTGGTGAGGCCTTTTATATTGTTCAAAAGGGTATTTGCAATTAAGAAGTCATTGGTCTTGCAAAAATTCTATCATTTGCACAGCATTGTTTCTATCACCAAAGCCATTGATCATTCTTCTTGGTTTCCAACCTTTGCATTGCAATCAACAGTAATTATCAACACATCCTGATTGCACATTTGATCAGTTTCAGACTGAAGAAGTTGATAGCGTTATACTACAAGATAGATCTTGAAATGTTATTTTTGACAATAAATAGGATGCCATTCTTCTTCAATTTGTTGTTCCTAGCATAACCGACCATTTTAGCTCACTAATGTCTAAGATATTCATCTTTACGCACTCCATTTCACTTATGACAACTTCCTCCAATTTTTCAAGATTCATACTTCGATTTTCAATGGGTGTCTGCAGCTGTTTCTACTCATTCAGAGTTGCATCCATCAGCAAATAAAGATCCTGAAAGCTTGAATCCACTAACATCACTATCGCCAACTCTACTTTGAGGAGGGATCTCTTCCCAGTTGTATTTTGAGTGCCTTCCAATCTGAGGGGCTCATCCTTTGGCACTGTATCTGACAGTGTTCTACTGCTATTCGTAAGGCTTTCATCTGGCACTATATCTAACAACATTCCACTGTTCACAAGGTTTTCAATGGTTAAACATACAGAACTAGTCCGTCTCTCCTTCTTCCTAGTCTGTTCACCATGGGTGATCCTACTGGCTCCTGGTATGTACCTGCCCCACTGCCAAGATGCCCCAGAGGAGGTTGGTGAGGTTGTCAGTTAAGTCAGCAGAAAAGGATAAATCTTCAGACAAAAAAGTGCAAAGAAAAGGGAAAAGGGGAGCAAAGGGAAAACTGGCTGAAGTGGCTTACCAAGAAACAAAAGATTTACCTCTGAAAACGGAGAAACTGAAGACAAGGAGAAATCAGCCTCTGATGAAGCAGGAAAGAAAGGATCCAAGTTGCTTTAATATTTATCTCCCATGGATTCACTTGTAAAATCCAGAGGAATTACAACTATTTTGTAAATGCAAGTTTTTTAGCAGCTCTAGAAACATTTTTAAGAAGGAGGAAATCCCACTTCATTCCAGTTTTTTTTTTTTTTTAAGTGTAACGGTGTTTTTTTTAAGAGGTGAAATCATTTGCTGATTGTTTTATTTTTTAGGTCCAACCAGAAAATAGTGGGAAGCTAACTGGTGGGAGGTTTTGTCTATCTTGGGTGTCACCTAACATTCCTTTCATGTGGGGGTGGTTTTAGATCCCATTGTACAAAACATATTTAATGGTAACTGGAAGTCATGGTCATGCATGTGTATGACTTAAACATTTTAAATTCTATTTCTGTGCTGTTTTTTAAAGAACTTTATCACTCGTCTTGGCTCTGCCTGTCAGAACTGTATGTGTTCTGTGACATCTGTACTTGCAGTAGTCCCGTTTTCCTCACAACATTGTATGTGCTATGGAAGATAGGAACTTTGAGTGTATACTGTGTCTGTGTGATGTTAAATTATGAATTAATAGGACTGACAACTATCAACAATTGAAGAGACTGGTACTTGGAAAACCTGGTTACAAGAGAATTTTGGTACCAAGAAAAATTTGCCTTAAAATTTAAGCTGGAATGTCACTGGAATTTAGAAAGTAATTTTAACTACATGGCTCTTAGATTTTTGGTATGTATATTAAGAACTGTGTACAAGTTATTCATAATGTCTCTGTTGTTATTAAGTGCCGTCGAGTCGATTCTGACCCATAGCGACCCTGGTGAACTTGAACCACCGACCTTGAAGTTCAAACTGACCCTTAAACCAAACAAACAAAACACCAATTGTGAAAAACAACAACAATGTCATAGCTTCCAGAATCACGGCAACAAGCATGCCACCACAGTACAACAAATTGACTGACAGATATTTTGCTTTTAGAATTCTTTAGTATTGAAAGTAGAGGCTTGAATTTTTTCTTCAGTTGTTTCAGCTTCTCATAAATGCTGAGCATGTTCTTCCCTTTTGGTTTTCTGACTTTAGTCTCTTCTGACATCCAATTTGGTCTTTTTTTCCTGTTTTGTTTTTTTTTTTTTTAATGACCTTTTACTTTCTCCATGCATGATGTTCTTGATGTCACCCCACAAATCATCTGTTCTTGGCTCATTATTGTCAAATCGATTCTTGAGATGGTCTCTAAATTCAGGTGGGATATAACTTTAGGTTGGACTTGTTTCAATTTTCTTCAGCTTCAACATGAAGCTGCATATGAGCAAAGCATATGAAACGTTTTGTTCCACAGTTGGTCCCCGGTCTTGTTCTGACTGTTGATACAGAACGTCCTCATTGTCTCTTTCCACAGATGTAACAGATTTGATTCCTGTGTATTTCATGTGTATGATCACCATAAATATTGTTGAAAAAAAGGTATTGTGTAGGGATAACAGATGTAGACCCAGGAATAGCGTGTAAAAGTCCATGAAACTATACCTGTGACCATTTCAGAGCACCAAAGAAATTGTTACATTGCTAAGAAGATAAAAATGACTATATTGCCTCTGGCAGGAACTTATTTCAGATGCCCGAGGAAACAAGTAGTTCACTTTTCTCCACACTCATATGCAATTTTTGCTCAACAGTAATTAGTATTGGGACTAATCGAAGGTGGTAATATAATTGCCTTTATCAACTTGTTTAGTATATATTTCTAAACCCTGTTTTACAGTAATCCTTTTTTCATGACAGTGAAATCGTTTTTGATGGAGAAGAGTTTATAGTATTTTTAAAGTCTCAATTTCTGTCCTTACTGTTTTTACTATTCAAATAAACTGAACAGTTCAAAACCAATAGTGCATTTTCTTGTACATTATGAAACCTTTTCAGACTTGCATTTAAATGTTGTAAATGGCTTTTTCCAGCTTTAAGAAATTATTTAGAAACAAATATAAGAAAGATTCTAAATCATCAACCTTTCAGTTAAGTTTTTGCTATTATTAAGTGCTGTCGAGTAAGATTCTGACCCATAGCAACCCTGGATAGGCTTTGGAAGGAGCAGCGGGTGAGCTTGAACCGCCGACCTTGTAGATCAAACGACTTTGCAGTCTGGTGCATTAACTCAGAGCGCCACACCAGGACTTCAGTTAAGTAGTCCAGTGCTTAACCTACCACGCCATACCAGGACTCTGTATCTCAAGGTTGCGGATCCCACATTTTTTATATGTCATATGCCACAAAAAATAGGCAAGAATATGAGAACAGTACGTACAGAAAAGGGGGATGAAAATCCAGAAATGTGACAAGGAAGCTGCCATAACCGATAACCCAGAGAAAGTCAATGTCTAAGAGAAACAGCTCAGTAGACAAAACCAGGTTAGGCATGAGGTGCAGAAAATGAACTTTTCTTTTCAGCTCCACACAAGTGTCTCCATATCATACCTAAGATTCAGTATCGTGGACCGAATTTCATGGAAGGCAAATATTCTCAGAAATTTTAGAGACAAGATAGCTAGAGGACTACGTGAGGACTCTTGGGGGTGTTAGGCTTCTAGGGGAGAAGGTGTGTGCAGCTTCTCTGCCAAGGTGTCAGATAGGGGAAGGAAACAGGAACTTCTATCTCACTAAATAACAGAAATCTTAAATGCAATGCAATTGTAACTAGTTCACAAGCTTTAGTAAACACAAACTGATTTTACATAAAATGTAGGCAATATTTTATAAAATCATCTGATTCCACACAAATATATATAATAATAGAACAATTACACATTTTCATAATAGTTCTAATCATTACACATAAAACACATTTATTTGTTTTCTGGTATTTTTTCACAGCTATCCTGGTATGGCAGTATGGGACAAAGTACTGAACCATAAGGTTGTTTGGAACCACAAGGTTGGCGGTTCAAATTAACCAGTCGCTCCTTGGAAATCCTATACAGGATTGCCTGAGTCAGAAGCAACTAGACAGCATCTAAGAAGAACAACATCATAATATATACATTTTTGTTGTTGTTAAGTGCCATGGAGTCGGTTTCGACTCAGAGCGACCCTGTATAGGGTTTCCAAGAAGCAACTGGTGAAGTTGAACCACTGGCCTTGTGGGTAAAACAGATCTTGAAGTCCAGTGCATTAACCCACAGCACCACACCAGTACTTCAATATATACACAGCAAAACACAATTTACATTTAAATATAGCGCAAAGCTATAGGTTTGAGGAGAATAAATACTAAGGTACACAAACACACACCTACCTAAGAAACACCTAATTATACATTTACAAATGTAGCTGAGATATGAACTACCTATCTACCTAGCTTGGACTATCTCTATTTTCTGTTTCTTTTTATTGACAATTTTAGTCACACTAACAATAAACTTTATTTCATTGCTAGATTTGTGCTCCTTAAAATCAGATGTTATTCTCTAATTATTGAGTGAGTCTGCCTGGCACACTACAGATGCTATGTTTGCTGAAAAGATGCCCACATTTTGTTTATATCCAAGTAAATGGCTCCAACTACACGTCTCTAATCTTATTCTTTCTTTTTTCCATTACTATACCATTTTGTTTATATTGTTGTTAGGTGCCATCGAGTCGGTACCGACCCATAAGCGACCTTATGCACAGCAGAATGAAACACTGCCTGATCCTGGGCCAACCTCACTACTGTGGCCACGCTTGAGTCCATCGATGCTGCCACTTGGCCAATCCATCTTTTTGGGGGTCTTCCTCTTTATCTCTGACCCTCCATTGTGTTTATGTTGCTGTTGTTATGTGCCGTGGAGTCAGTTCTGACTCATAGCAACCCTGTACAGGGTTTCCGAGGCTGTAAATCTTTATGGGACCACAAAGCCTCATCTTTCTCCCGCGGAACAGCTGGTAGTTTTGAACTGCTGACCCTGAGGTTAGCAGCCCGATTCGTAACCACTGCGCTACCATTTTGTTTATAGCTTTCATTAAACATGACTTTTTCCCTTTCCTTAGGATTTAATGGAGTCCCTGGAAGGTGCAAATGATTAACTATTGGCTATTATGTACAGGGTCCCTATGAGTTGGAACTGACTCCATGGCACATACGAACAACAACAACAACAACAACTAAGCACAAGGTTAGAGATTCAAGTCCACCCAGAAACTCCTTGAAAGAAAAGTCTGGTGAACTGCTTCTGAAAAATCGGCCACTGAACGCCCTGTGCTGCACATTTCTACTCTGACACTCATAAGGAAGAATCAACTTTACAGCAACGGGTTTACATTTTGTCTTTTACCAAAGACTACAAGCTCTAGCATCTTAACCAATTAAATCATTCAACAAACACTCAAGGAACACTAATACGCCAGCTTCTTCCCATTATACATTGTTGAAGTAGGAGGCAGACAAATAAACATTGCACATGAAGATGCAAACTGTGGTTTCTATTTTATTATGATCTTAAACAATGCACCAAGTGTATCTCGACTTTAATTGTACACAAAATGGGTAGTACCCACCTCTCCATGATGCGACCCTAAGGGTGAGTGTAATTCAATCAATAATCACTGAATAGACTGTGACGATGTGTTCAGAGTTCGAGGGGCTTCAATAAGGTCACAGAAAAATGGAATTAAAAGAATGGAATTTTTCTATAAACTGTAAAAAACTTTCTCATATATTCTAGAAAAATAAAAAATAAATGAGACAGAACTGTCACATTATAAAACTGCCAGTATAATGGGTTAAGCTCCAACAAATTATTATAATGCAATAAATACAGCTACATAGAAACATGGAGTCCTGGTGTAGCACTGTGGGCTAAAGCGCTGGACTGCAAAGTCGGTTTGAACGCAGTTCAAGCCTACCAGTCACTCCTTGGAAACTCTATACAAGGTCACTATGGGTTGGAACCAACTCGATGGCACTTAACAACAACAACATAGAAATATAAACTAGCATGAGTATCAAAGTAAAGAAAAGTTCATTTACTTCCAGAGGTGTGGTTCACAGAAAGGTACCAAGGAGGACTGACGTTTATGCCAAGTATAGTTTTTTACTTTTTGCTAAGTCTTTAAATGTTTGAAAAACATTAGCCACCAATAGTAAGAATACCTCATTCTCTAAGCACGCTAGCCTTGTTCTGTAGATTTCTGTATTAGAGAAGTTCTTAAATGAAAAACTATTAAAACAATTGCCAGTGAAATAGCAGCCAAATAAACAAACTACTTACATTACGGAAAGAATCCTAGTGGCACCAGTGGTTAAAGTGTTTGGCTCCTAACTGAATGATAGATGGTTCGATCCCACCAGCCACTCCACAGGAAAACAAAGTGGCAGTCTGCTTCAGTATAGGTTTATAGACTTGAAAAACATATAGGCAGTTCTACTTTGTACACTGTAGGTTTGCTATGAGCCAAAATTTACTAGACGGCTGAGGATTAAGAAATTATCTGATACAGCAAACTACCATGAAAGACAATATATACTAGGTTTGGGATTCAGGAAGTCTAAACATGTTAGAATGAAGTTCTAGTGTGGTGTTGTAAGATAAACACTGGACCATGACCCACAAGGTCGGCAGTTCAAACCCACCAGCTACTCCTTGGTAACCCTACCAGTCAGAATTAACTTGACAGCACTTAACAACAACAAGAAACATGCTAGAAAACTGTGAAGACGCCATAGATGAAAAGCAAAACAGGATGAGCAGGAAGGGTAATAGTGCAAAAATACAGTCCATTAGTACAATCTATTAAGGGAAGCATAAGGAACTTTGGTATAACTATAGTAAAAGTAAACACCTTACTGTGAAAAAAAGAAATCCAAAAGAGTAATACTGACTACAGTTATAGTTATAAATTATTATCAAGTAAAAGAAAAAACATCTATAGATAGGAATTATAACTCTGGATTTCAGAGGGCATACCATAATAAAATAAGGACAAATGTTCATCCATCAGGCTGACTATAAAATTTCTCTCATTCGAGATTTCTGATAAAATGAGCAACAATATATGATGGCAAGTCCAAACAGGCTGCTACAAAATCTTAGAAAATGTTATTAAACAAAATATCAAAATGTAAAGGCAGATGTACTTCTGAAGTGATGCCTCCATCTAACACGTGCCCAGGGAATTCTGTGCTTTTTGATTTATACTACCTCAAAAGGGTAATTTTAGCATCCTTAAGGGACTCCAATCATGTTCCTTTTCAGTGTTTTTTTGAGTTTGGTGTACAAAAAGAAGTCTGAAGGTGCAAGATCAGAACTGTAGGGTAGATGGGGTGTGGGGTGTAAGGTTTCCCAACAAAATTCTCATAGGACAGCCTTTGTACTCTCAACAAATGAGAAGGTACAATCTTACCATGATGGAAAAGGAAATTCCTTAGCGCAAGTTTCTTGGTCTTTTTCTCACCAATGCAGTTTTCAAATTTCTTTAAACTTATTCCTAATCAACCCCTATGATCATCCTGTGTCTTTTCAAGAAAATCTAACAAGAGTTCACCTTGGGAATCCTAAAATACAATCACAATAACCTTCTAAGTTGACCTCAGCAGATGCTCTCGGAATCTACTGTTTAGATGGGACAGTGCTCTCTGGATCATATTGGTGAATCCAAGATTCACCTCTAGTTACAATCTGTTCTCTAAAATCGTCTTCACTAACTTCAAACTTGCTTTAAAGACTGATGGAAAGACAAGCGCTTTTGGCACCCAATCAAGTGAAAGTTTGTGGACGCCTAGATGTTCTCTTAAAATCGAAAATGCCAAGCCATGTGACATCCCAACTTCAGTAGCTCTGGTCATCAGCGGCAATTCTATAGTTTTCTGCCAGTTACTGGACTTCAGGCACAGTTTCTTCATTGTCAAGATAGGCAATCTTCTCTCTATGGCTCTTCTTTGAGGTCTTCGTGACCTTATTTAAACTGTTGTTTTAGGTGGGGCAGTATTCCCACAGACTTGGTGCAGAGATTCAATGGTTTGGGAAGCTTTGTTAAAATTTTGATAGTGACACTGAACTGAAAATTGTTTTATTCCATGGCACATAAAGTATCCTTTTTGTTGAAAGCACTGTAACAAGACTAAGAAAAGTACTTTACTGACAGAACTTGTCAGCAGTCATCCACTGACGTGTTTACACATCTGTTGACATGCTTACACATGCTTTGTTTGGAATAACCCCACACACACATGAAGTGGAACCCTACTAGCAATACTTTCTGACTTACCCTCTATGTTTCATGTCTACAGTCATTCTGAGAGTCATAAGAAAATAGTTCTTAGTGGAAAAGTTTATGAGATTTTTAAAAAACAAATATTTTAAAGACAATGTTCTAATGTTCTAAGACTCAGATTTTCCTAGGAGTCGTGGTGTGGCTCAGTAGGATAAGCACTCAACCATTTTGTGGGTTTGAGCCACAAGGTTGGTGGTTCAAACTCACCAATCACGCTCCTCAGAAACACTAGACAGGGTCACTATGACTAGAACATATTTGACGGCACTTAATAAGAACAACAGTATAATTATATTCTATATGTGTACTGGGGGTCATAGTGGCTCTGTATGATAAGCACTGGACTGTGAACCAAAAGATCAGCAGTTCGAACCCACCAGTTGCTCCATAGGAAAAAGATACAATTTTCTGCGCCCACAAAAATCTATAGCCTTGGAAACCCTATACTGGGTCACTTCTGAGTTGGAAGCAATTTGACAGTTCTTCTATGGTGTGGTGCTGTGGGTTAATGCACTAGACTGAGAAGTAAGTTTGAATTGCAAGGTCGGTAGTTCAAGCTCACCAGCTGCTCCTCAAAAACCCTATACAGGGTTTCTATGGGTTGGAACTTAGCAAGAAAAACAATATAATTTTTAATTGACTGAGGGGGCAGCTTAGAGCTACACAAATTTTCTAGATATTTTATTTTTCATGAGGATATATTTATTTAAAATAGGCAAGACACAGCATGTTACAGAAATGGTTTTTAAAAACTCATAAAATGTATTAAGTAGGAAACTATATCTCCCAAAATCATTCCTTATATTTTTTCCACTTCCTGCCACCTCATATATATTCTGACTGAAGCTTGAATTTCCATTTCTGCTTGTGCTTATTTTTTTTTATTCTAATGTTCTCATCAGTCAATCTATATTCAGATTTATATGCATGTATATGTGGAAAATCTAGTACACAGACTTTCTCTGTGCAGAGATTATTGTTGTTGTGAAGTGCCATTGAGTCGGTTCCGACCTGAGCGACCCTGTAAAGGGTTTCCGAGGAGCAGCTGGTGAGCTTGAACTGCCGACCTTGCAGTTCAAACAGCTTTGCAATCTGGCGTATTAACCCACAGCACCACACCAGGTCTCCTATGTGTGTATATATAAATCAATAAAGTATCTATTTGTTTAGAGTCTTGAATGGTAAGATTCAGGTTTTCCAACTGGACACTTAAAGGCATTGTCTGAGTGCTGGTTTACAAAAATATTTTTTTTAAATGACATTTCAGTACATGTGTAAATTCTATCATACAGCTTACTTAACCTAGCTAAAAAATGCAAGAATACAGGGGAACAACTGAATGTTTCTTATATAATATAAACAATGGAAACACAGATATGATTTGAACCATTTATACATTTCCTTAGATTTTTAGGCAATATTCTATGCTGCTCTATTACCCCCACCACAACCACACAAAAATATTACTCTTCTGGTCAATAGGGTAAAATCCTAAAACTAGGCTGAGTAAATATAAATTAATATGCTATTTCTTATGAAAGCAAGACTTCATAGTAATAGAATACATTAATATTAGCTCAAAGAGTTTAAATTTCCTTACACATAGGTGAAAAATAGCCCTTCAAAACAGAAGAGAATTTCATCAACTGGTTTAAAAATAACAATGAAATCAGGAGCAGCAGAGACAAGAGTTCTCTTGGCCTTTGGCTTCTTTCAATATGGCAGTATTATAAAGGAGCGAAGAAGCCTGCTTCGATATAGTAAAGAAACCTCCACTTTAATAAATCATTTTTTCAGGAAAAGGAGAAGTCTGCAAAATCTGTGAAAGTAATTTATCTTCAGGTGAATAAAATGAACAGCAATTGAACTTGTACCTAGGGAGTGATTCTTCTTCTACCAGTTACAGATACATCTCTGTTAAATATCACTACTATAGGTTGGGTGGTCTCAAGTTTTGGATAATTTATTTGTATATTTAAGATTTAGAATGCATTCTGAATGTTTATAACCTAAATGGCAGTTTTAGTTGGATAATTAGCTTGCCTATTATCTGGTCACTTTGTGGAGCTATAAACTGAGTCCAAGCTGGTATGGGATAATAGGGGTGGGAGGTGGGGAAAGAGGGCTGCCAGAGGCAAGACTTCAAAGATAAAGTCATATTTAAGCTAAGATATTTGAGGGGGCTTCAAACAGTTCACAACAAGTGGAACTGAAAGAGAAAAGATGGAATGAAACCTTTGACAGCAGGAAGTGTATGAATGCTTGGTTATTCTGGGTCTTGCAAGTTTCGCCTCTGACAGAGTGGACTGTCATTACTTTCTATCTCTGGTTTTAGTAGAAAAGATCTGAGTGATCCTTCTCTGAGCCTCTGTATTTTTACGACAGGAATTTTATAAAGAGGTTAAAAAGTGATAGACAGTCAAGTCGCCATAACCCAGTTCATAAAGACAATGCTCCATTCTAGTTTGCTGAGTCGCACTGGGGACATAAAGCTTGTGAGCATGACATCATCTAAGATACAACTACTGGTCTCTATTCATCTGGAACCGAAGAGAAAGAAGAAAACCAAAGATGGAAAGAAGAAACTAGTCCACAGTACTAACAGCTACATGGCCTCGTGTACCCAGAAACCAGAAAAACTAAATAGTGTCAGGCTACTACTTATGGTGGTCCTGAATAGGGACACAACATAAGTGCCAAAAAGAAACAGTAAAATGTAGAGCATATTTCAAATTCCTAAAAGAGGTCAAATTTAACGCACTTACAGCAAATAGAGGAATCCCGAAACTATTGCCCTAAAATACCCTTTGATCTTGAAACTAAAGCCTTTCCTGGTGGTTGCCTTTAGTCCAAATAAGAGACTGTCCAACAAAATAATTGTTGTTGTTAAGTGCTGTCAAGTCATTTCTGACTCAGAGTAACCTGTAGAGGGTTTGAACCACTAACCTTCGGGTTAATTAGTGGCATGGTATGATGGTGTGCTGGGGAGTTAGTTCCGACTCATAATAATCCTGCATAGAGTTTCTGAGGCTATAAGTCTTTACTGGAGTAGAAAGCCTCATCTTCTCCCACGGAAAGTCACACCAGACTACGTTAAAATACTATGACCCATGAATAGTGTGCTCCCTTAAATAATCAAATATGACAACAAACAGCTAACATTTATTTAACCTAAAATGAAAATTAGAAGCAAAGGAGGCTCAGAAATGGTAGGCTATGGAAACAGATAAACAGGATAAAATCTTGAGAATGTTTGCATTGTGAAAAAATGTAAGCAATGTCATGGAAAAATATGTATAAAAATTGTTCAACGGGAACCTAATTTGCCATGTCATTTTATGTAAAAAAACATAAAAAAATATTTTAAAAGAAATTGACAAAGGAAAATTTACAAAATTTCTATACAATTAATTTCAAAGTCTTTAGTCCTTTAAAAAAAGAGGCATGGGCTTTAAAATTGTACAACAAAGGAGTATTCTGTTATGAAAGAAAATTCACTTAGCCTAAGATACAAGGAAATGAATATACAGACTAACTGAATGACCAAAGATTAATTTCAAAAGATGCTGTAAAAAAAATAGTAGAGAGGGTACCATGTATCTTTCACCCAATTTCCCCCAATGAAAACATGTTATGTAATAATGTTGCTGTTGTTAAGTGCCGTCGAGTCGATTCCAACCCATAGTGACACTGTATAGGGTTTCCAAGGAGCAGCTGGTGAGCTTGAACCACCAACCTTGCAGTTCAGATGACTTTACAGTGCAGTGCATTAACCCACAGCGCCACACCAGGACTCCACGAGGTAATCATGGTGGTGGTTATGTGCCGTGAAGTCGGTTCCGACTCATAGCCACTCTGTGTACAGGGTTTCTGAGGCTGTAAATCTTTATGGGAGCAGAACACCTCATCTTTCTCCTATGGAACAGCTGGTAGTTTCAAACTGCTGACCTTGAGTAACCCAATTCATAACCACAGTTCCTTATATTTTATATCAAATCCAGGAACTGTGTAATGGTACAGTACTAAACTGGAGAATGTATTCAGCTTTCGCTAGATCACATATGTTGTTGTGAAGTGCCGTCGAGTAGATTCCGACTCATAGTGACCCTGTATAGGGTGGGTTACCAAGGAGTAGCTGGTGAGCTTGAACCGCCAACCTTGCAGTTCAAATGACTTTGCAGTCTGATGCATTAGCCCACAGCACCACAGCAGGAATCCAGATCTTACATATACGTATCTAATATATATATATGTGTGTGTGTGTGTGTGTGTGTGTGCACCTTTATTGTACATCTACAGTTCTATGATATTTATCAGTTCTGTTCATGTAAGGACCACTACAATGAAGATACAGAGCTCTTACATCGTCACAGAGAAGCCCTCCTGTGTTACTTCTTAATAGTCACACTCATCTACAACCCTCCTCCATCACCCCTAACACTCCCAGGAACTAATAACTCATTCTCCAGGACTAGAATTTTGTCTTTTCAATAATGTTATATATTAAAGTCATACAGTACATAACATTTTGAGACTAACCCAACGTGATGCCCTTGAGAGCCATTCAAGCTGTTGTGTGTACCAATAATTTATTACTTTTTAAAGCAGTAAAGGGGCTTCAAAAATTTAATGGAAAAATTTCAGTATGTTTCCATTCTATTTTTCCACAATCTTTTTGACACAACCTTGAATCTAACTATATAATGTGACTGGAAATCCATTTGTCTTTTTTAAAAAAAAAAACTCGCAATAGGGCTAATGTGCTGGACTGCAAGGTCAGTTTGAACTACAAGTTCCATGGTAAAAGCTCAGCAGTTGCTCGTCACAAGTCCTATACAGGGTTGTTACATGAGTTACAAACCAACTCAATGACACTTAACAAGAACAACATGTTGTAAAACATTTGGATTGTTTCCAGTTCTTATCAATTACAAATAAACTGGCTATATATATTTGTGGAAGGTTATTGAGTGAACATAACTTTTCATTTCTTTATGATATATACCCAATAATGAACTGATTCAAAGATACCTAACAACTATAATAATGAGATAACGGTATCATATGGTAAATATATGTTTAGTTTTATAAGAAATACTAAACTGTTTTCCACAATAACTTGCCACTTTATAGTCCCATCCTAACCAACACTTGTATTAGTGTTGTTGTTGTTGTTAAGTGCCATCGAGTCGGGTCCAACCCATAGCGACCCTGTACAGGGTTTCCGAGGGTGTAAATCTTTACGGGAGTAGAAAGCCTCATCTTTCTCCCGCGGAGCGGCTGGTAGTTTCGAACCGCTGACCTTAAGGTTCGCAGCCCAATTCGTAACCACTACGCTACCAGAGCTCCTTTTGTATTAGTAGTATGTATTATTTTTTAATTTTAGGTATTCAAATGTATGCAGTGGTATCTTACTGTGATTTTCATTTACATTTCTCTAATGGCTAATGATAGCACTTCACCTTAAGTCAGTGGTTTAAACTCCCCAACTTCTCCGTGGAAACCTTATGCAGGGCTGCTAAGAGTCGGAACCAACTGGACAGCACTTATCAACAACAAATGGCTAATGATACTGAAATGCATCAGGTGTTTATTTACCATCTTGTGTCATTAACTGCCCTTGAGACAGTTCCGACTCATAGCAATCCTGTACAGGGTTTCGGAGGAGTGGCTGGTGAGTTTGAACTGCCAGACTTGTGATTAGCAGTCCAGTGCTTATCCTATAGCATCACATTATCAATTTAATATTTTGAAAATACACTCTCTAAAGAGGAATAGAAATAATATCTCCAAGTTTAAAGTCTCTAAACATTTCTAGGAAATGAAATAGTAAGACAACACAGATAAATACTTTAAAAATCTAATGAAGTTATATAAATACAAATCAGAAACAAGTATACTCATAGTGAATGTAATCTAATTTACTTGGAAAATATGACTATGGAGGTGATCTAATTAAAGCTATTTATTCTAACAACTTGGAGTCGTGGTGTGGCGCTGGACCACAAGATCTGTTTGAAAGGGAAGGTCGGTACTTTAAACTCACCAACAGCTCCTTGGAAACATTCTACAGGGTTGCTATGGGTCGGAACCGACTTGACAGCACTTAACAACAACCGTTATAACAACTTAGTTTCCTAAGTTGTTAAGTGCCATTGAATAGGTTCCAACCTATAGCAACCCTGTATATGGTTTCTGAGGAGAAAAAGGCTGTTGAACTTGAACTTCTGACCCTGCGGTTCAAACCAACTTTGCAGTCCAACAAACAAGTACAGCAACAAGTGCCATACCAAGACTCCTTGTTGTTGTGAAGTGCCGTCGAGTCGGTACCAACCCATAACGACCCTGTATAAGGGTTCCAAGGAGCAGCTGGTGAGCTTGAACCACCAACCTTTCAGTTCAAACAGCTTTGCAATCTGGCGCATTAACCCACAGCACCACACCAGGACTCCTTAGGAGTCTGTAAATCCCTACCTTGTCCTCTGGAACCAACCAACACCTTTTGCTTTAGAGCCCCTATTTATGTTTCTATTCCTAAGGCTATTCTGGCAGAACTGTTGAAAACTATTATGTTCCCCATACACTCCAGACAAGGCATTAACAAAGCACAATAGAGCCCTAGAAGCTCTGAGGATTAGGTGTTAGGTTACTAACTACAAGGTTGTCAGTTCAAACCCACCAGCTGGGCTTCAGGAGAAAGATGACATTGTCTGCTCCTGTAAAGATTTATAGTTTGGGAAATCCTATATAGGGTCACTATGAGTCAGAATCAACTCAAAGGCAACAGATTTTTTTTTTTTTTTTAAACCATTGCAAGGCAGTCCACATCTACTCAGATGAATTAATTCTGAGATTCATATTTATTCTATGTTTCTAGAATTTCCACACAATAAAGCTCCAGCAACCTACCTACTGTAGTATTTTCAATTCTCTAGACTGTTTAGATTTTCTTCCCACTCTGTCTTAATCTAGAAGCTCTGTCAGAAGCATGTTGTTGGTGTTAGGTGCCGTCGAGTTGGTACCGACCCATAGCAACATTATGCACAGCAGAACGAAACACTGCCTGATCCTGGGCCAACCTCACCACTGTTGCCACACTTGAGTCCACTGATGTTGCCACTTGGCCAATCCATCTCATAGGGGGTTTAACTCTTTCTCTCTGACCCTCCACCTTACCAAACATGACATCCTTCTCCAGTGACTGGTCCTTTCTGACAATATGTCCAAAGTATGAGAGACGAACTTTGGCCATCTTGGCCTCCAAGGAGCACTTGGCTGCACTTCTTCCAAAACGTATCTATTGGTTCTTTTGGTAGCCCATGGCACTTTCAATATTCTCCTCCAACACCATAACTCAAAAGCATCAATTCTTCTACGGTCTTCCTTATTCACTGTCCAGCTTTCTCATGCATATGAGGTTATTGAAAATACCATGGCTTGGGTCAGGAGCACCTTAGTCCTCAAGCTGACATCCTTGCTCTTCAAGACTTTTAAAAGGTCTTGTGCAGCAGATTTCCCACGTTCTGTTCGAACAACTGCTTCTTTGTCCACGTACAGATTCCTCATGAGCACACTTAAGTGTTCCACCACTCACCTGTCAGTTTCTCGTACTGTGGTGGCTTGTGAATTGCTGTGATTCTGAAAGCTATGCCACCAGTATTTTAAATACCAGCAGGGTCACCTATGGTGGAGAGTTTCAGTGGAGCTTCCAGACGAAGACAGTCTAGGAAGAAAGAGTGAGGAACTACTTCCGAATATTTAGTCACTGAAAACCTTACGAATAGCAGAGAAACACTGTCAGAACCATAGCAACATGCAAGCCTCCACTCACAGATAGGTGTTGGCTGTGTATGGGATGAGTTGCCCAGGAATTGAACCTAAGATTCCCTCATGGAAGGCAAGAATGCTATCTTTGTACCACCAATGCCTCCCCCCCAACACATTTATGACTCAACAATACCACTTAAAATTAAAGTTAACCCCCAAAAATGAAAGCAAATGTTTATAGCAGCTGTACTCATAACTGACAAAAACTTTAGAATAGAAAATTGTAGTTTATCCATATGATGGAATACGGACTACTCAGACATAAAAAGAAACAAGCTATTGATACACAACAAAATGGATGAATCTCAGATGCATTTATCCCAAAAGATACAGACTCCAAAAGCTATGAATAAGTGCTATGATTCTGTGACAAGACAAAACCGTAAGGGCAGAAAACTGTGGAGTATGGGACTTAAAGTTTGCCCTATTTAAAAGATAGTAAATTAGCCTTCCCCCTAGCGTGGCGCTGAAGGAAAAGGTTGGCAGTTGAAACCCACCAGCTGCTCCTCAGAAACCCTATCAAGGGTCCCTGTGAGTCAGAACTGACTTGACAACATTGTAACTGATTCATGTATACCAGCAGAAGACATGAGGCTTCGGGCCAAGGGTAGAGCACACGAGCACCGACATTTGTATTAGCTCTTCTTACCCCAAGAACTACAAAGGTGATATGATACGGCTCCAATGGATGCCACGTAGGCAGTCTGCTGATGTTGCAGCTGAAGAACACCAAGCTTGAGAATCTACCAGTTTGATGGTGGTGGTGTGCCAGGGAGTCAGTTCCGACTAATAGTGACACTGGATAGGGTTTCTGAAGCTGTAAATCTTAATGGGAGCAGAATGCCTCATCTTTCTCCAGTGTAATGGCTGTTGACTTTGAGTATTTGAACCGCTGACCTTGACGTTAGCAGCCCGACTTGTAACCACTATGCTACCACAGATCCGTATCAATTTGATATCAAGCAATAATTAACCCTATTCTTTTTCTGGGAATAGATATTAACTCACCTCTCAAGTTTACCAGCTATCTAAACCACCCACGAAGTGTGTCAGGAAATCCAGAACTAGCAGTCTTGGCTCACCAATCTAGGAAGACTGCCTCTGTCCACAAAAATAAAGCAGAGATTGCTAAGGTCTGAGGTAGGAGTAGAGCATGAGCACAATGGGAAACAAGGAAATCTTAGAGGATGATGAAACTGTTTTGTATCTTATACAGTAGTGGTTACATGACTGTATGTATTTGTTATAACTTCAAACACTGTACACTGAAAGGGAGTGATTTTATTATATGTAAATTATACCTGAATTTTAAAAATGAAAACAAGAGTAAGGAAAAAAAAAAGATCCTTAGGACTTAGGATGTGATAACATCCCTCATGACTATTTCCACATCTGTCTATATTCAGCAGCCAACTACTGATTAAGGTTTGCAGTATTCTTTAATATGAAGTTAAATGACTCTAATTTTAGATATACTTAAATCACTTATTTAAACTTACTAATAACTCAGGGCTCACAATTCTCCAGTCCTTTATATTTACAAAACTTTGAGGGAAAAATAGCTTAAAATTGTAAAACACAATAAACTAAAACTAGTATAGTTTACTGTTTATGTTCAGCTGTTAAGTTATCCAAAATATGAAAACATTTGGCAGGCTTCCCTTTGCTCTCCCCCACCAACATTATTAACTGACAAACAGGAAATCGTCTTAAAATTATTAAATTGCCATTGTTCACGGTTCTCCTATTGACCAGTGACCTAAACACTCATTTTTAGTTAACAAGCTTTTTAATAGAATATAACATCTGCTTCATGTTACATGGGAGACAGCAAAATTCTTCCTCTCTGACTGGATTATTAATGTTCATGCCTTCTATTGAGTTAAACTCTTCATTCGTATCCCCAGATTGGCTCTCTAAAAGCAACAGACCCCCTGAAGTAATGCATTTTCCTGCTAAGTATACAATACTGCAGATACCATAATTTTAATGTGACATGCTGGTATTTTCTTTTTTAAACCACAAATGTATTTCTTATTCTCAATCACAAATTTAAATTTCCTGTGTATTCCCAATTCACTAGGCATTTTCTTTTAAGACAGCGGAGTAAAAATACACTATTTCATTTTTTAAAAAACTGTCATCTCATGTTCTCTAGACTTATATCCAACTGATTCATAGATTTCTTGTTGTTATTAAGTGCTGTAGAGTTGATTCTGACTCATAGCAACAAGGAGAAGCTGGTAAGTTTGAACTGCTGACCTTATGATTAGTGCCACACTAACTCTCCCGACTCTTAGATTGTTGTTGCTGTTAAGTGTCATAGGGTGGGTTCTGACTCTGGTGAGTTTGAACTCCTGACCTTGCGGCTCAAACCAACCTTGCAGTCTAGAGCATTAATCCTCAGCACCACATCAGGAATCCAACTCTTAGATTGTTGTTGGTAAGTGCCATCAAGTCAGTTCGGACCTTTAAGTAAATTTGTTTTTTAACACTTTTAAACCAGCTTGAGCTTAGGAAACATTATAAAGTATCTTTCCTTCTAGGTACTAAGTCCATCATGCATATAAAAGTATATTAAACAATGGTTTTGCATTACGTTTAAGACTAATATTTTTAACAAATGCCTTCTACAGGCATTCTTTGATTGTTCAAGTCCAGAATTATTTTAATATGAATATCTTCATTTTTTAAAATACTCAAAGTTTGACATATATTAATTTTGGTTTTGAGCTTTACACTAAGACTTATCTGAAAGCATATTACATTTGATTGGTTAAAATGAAGAAAACAGTAATATTACTCCAAAAAGCGTCACTGTTCTGTTTCAATTACATTCATTTGTCTTGGTGTGCAACATTTTGTTCATTATGAAACATTCTGAGAAGATTAAGACAAACCACACCATTACTGATAATTCTCAGTCCTCCAGTGCATTTCCCTTGCCTCACACTCTAAGGAAACTAAGGATGGCTTAAACCACTGGCTTTTTTTTTTTTCCCCTTCCCTTCTGTCAATACACAAAACATGCTTTTATGTGTTGAAAATATTCCCATGAATGATGATAACAGTCTCCAAAGAGACCAGATGGTAACAGACTCCGCAGCAGACCTGGAAGAGAACTATAAATTTCTCTTTTCACAGGCTCACCATCGTAATACAGTTAATTCTATGTGCTGTGCTATGGTAAAAAAACAAAAACAAAACCCCCACAATAAACAAAACGAATAAACATGACAAAAATACAATTTTATTTTGTACTTAGTTAAAATGTTATATAGTGTAGAGCTGTAGGATAAGGAATGAACTGAAAACTGGAAGGTAGGCGGTTCAAACCTACAAGTTACTCCTCTGAAAACATTAAACAGGTCACTACACAGAACCTGGTGTGGCACTGTGGGTTAATGCGCGGTTTGAACCACCAGGTTGGAGCGTCAAGCTCACCAGTTGCTCCTCAGAAACCCTATGTTGTTGTTGTTATGTGCCATGGAGTCGATTCCGACTCATAGCGACCCTGTACAGGGTTTCTGAGGCTGTAAATCTTTACGGGAGCAGAAAGTCTCATCTTTCTCCCACAGAACAGATGGCAGCTTCAAACTGCTGACCTTGTGGTTCGCAGCCCAATTCATAACCACTACGCTACCAGAGCTCCATGCAGGGTCGCTATTGGTTGGAACCTACTGGACAGAACTCAACAACATAACCTGGTGTAGTGCTGCAGGGTAAAGCACTAGAATGAAAGGTCAGTATGAACTGCAAGGATGGCAGTTTAAACCCACCAGCCGCTCCTTGGAAACCTTTTCCAAGGTTGCTATAAGTCAGAACAGACTCAATGGCACTTAACAACAACAATATATAGAACCAACTTGACAGTACTTAACAACATAGCGATGGTTACAGTAGCAAAAAATATTACTATTAAAGCAAAACTTAAGGCATATCCATTTAAAGAAAGCCAGAGATCTGCAGCTAAAGAATTAGAAATACAGGCTTCTGAGAAACATAATTAAGGTTTGCTGTTACTGCTTTTTCTCCGTCCTTGCTATTTCAATTGAGGTAAAATGACTGGTGTCATTATTTATCACTCTGTGTTTTAAAATGCTGGTGTGTAATAAAAATCGGAATGGGATTTTCAACACCAGAAGCATGATCCAAAATTTCCAAAACACATTGCAGTAAGCAAAATTAAATTTCAGCCATTTTCCTACATCTATTTTAAAAAATGTCAAACAGTAGTTTATTTATATACTTTTAGATCTAAGTCACAATAGTGATGCAAAATATTAGCCATATATTTTGGGGGATTAAGTTATCCTTGTAGCTCAAAACTATGAATGCATAAAATTACATGGCTATAGGAAGAAAATGAGAGTGTCTAAGACAAAGGTGGAGGTAAAACCAGAAAACAAACGAGGAAGGGGCAGAGATTATAGAAAACAGGGCTAAAAAGAGTATCTGTTCAAAACATATTTTATCTTTTTGTTTGTTATTGCCAATGAGGTTTATAATGATCACAGATAGTCTATTGCTTCTTTTTAATATTTAAAACTTAAATTCAGCCACTACTGATTTTCTACTTTTGAGTTTTTCACTTCATTCTATTGAGTGTCTCATAATTCAATGACTAGCATGAATTTTAGTTCTCTATTTCTAATTTTACATAGCCATCCCCTAGGTGACAAACATCTGACTTACAGACAACTTGTACTGCCCTTTGTTGTTGCTGTTAAGGACTGTCAATTCAGTTCCGACTCATAGTGAATCCCCAAGGGGTTGCAAAGGGGCAGATGGTGAGCTAGAAGGGCTGACCATGTGGTTTAAACCCACTTTGCAGTCCAGCGCATTAACCTGCAACACCACATCAGGACTCCACGGACTCCACTGGTCCTTTAATCTTATTTAAATCTGTCCTAATTTTGAAACAATAGAACTTAGCCCTGCTGGCAGGCCACACAGCTTGTAAATCATTCAAAAGCCTTCAAGCCTTCTTTAAAAAAAATCTAACCTATTGTCCTGGACTCCATTCTGACGGATAGGCTTTCCAAGACAGCATCATCTTTCTTCCACAGAACGGCAGTGGGTTTGAACTGCCAACTTTACCATTAGCAGTCTAGTCCAGAGCTTATCTTACAGAGGGCTCCTTTGCTGCGCTAAATGAAATCAAACCAAACCCAAAGCCATTGAGTTGATTCTGAATCATAGCGTCCCTATACAGGGCTTCTGGGCTGTAAATCTTTACGGGAGCAGAAATGTTCATGTCTTCTGCAGAGCAGCTGGTGGATTTGATCTTGACCCTGCAGTTAGTAGTCCAATGCTTATCTTACAGTACCATCAGGGCTCTTAGGTACTAAATTTAAGGCTGAATAAGAACCACATGCTCTTGTTCTGAGTTATCTACAAATTCAACTGAAAGCATCTCCCTCCTAGCTCAGGCACTGCCTATCCTTGACTTTCTCTTAGATATCTGTGTTGACTAGAAATGGCAGAACAACTTTAAATAGTAGTAGTGACAGTGGAATGTTTCATCTTATTTCTGACATTAACGAAAGCATTTCAAGTATACGATGTATGATATTGGCACTGGGGTTAAGAGAGATAATTGTGTTATGGATATAAATTGTTGGTTGCCAAAGTGTCGGTTTTGACCCATAGCGACCCTATATATAAAACACAATGAATCACCACTGAGTCCTGTACCATCCTCACAATTGCTGCTATACTTAAGCTCGTTGTTGTCATATCCATCTTGCTGGGGTCTCCCTCTGTTTTGTTGTCCCGACACTTTACCAAGGACTGGTCCCTCCTGACAACATTTCTGAAGGATGACAGATGAATTCTAGCCGTCATGGCTTCTAAGAAGCATTCCAGTTATTCTTCTTCCAACACAGGTTTGTTCTTCTGGGAGTCCATGTTTACCTTTAATATTCTTCACCAACAAACTCACTGAAATGAATCAACTTCTCTATGGTCTTCCTGATTCACTGCCCAATTTTCACATCTATAAGAGGCTACTTAATGAAAATACCATGAAGAGTGTCAGGTACACTTCAATCCTCAAACTGACAACTTTAGTCTTCAACACTTTTAAAAACGTCTTCTGAAGATCTGCATGATGAAATAGGTCGTTTGATTCCTTGATTGCTACTTCTATGATTACTGATGGTGGCTTCGAGTAAAATTAAGTCTTTGGCAACTTGGATTTTTTTTTCTCCATTTATTATGTTATTTACTGCTTCAATGGTGAGGATTTTTGGTTTGTTTGTTTTTTTTTTACACTGAGGTATAAACTCGTAGGAAAGCTGTGGTCTTTAATCGTCATCAGTCAGTATTTTAACTCCTCTTTGCTTTCAGGCAAGCTAAATAGTATCATCTGAATACTGCATATAAATGAGTCTTCCTAAAATCCTCATGCCAAGTTCTTCTTCTTCATATAATCCAGCTTCTCAGAGTATGTGCTCAGCATACAGGCTGAATAAGTATGGTGAAAGAATACAATCCTGGTGCACATCTTTCCTGATTTTAAACCATTCAGTGTCTCCTTGTTATGTTGGAACAACTGCTTCTTGGTCTATGTACAGGTTGTGATGAGCACAATTAAGTGTCCCAGAACACTCATACTTTGAAATCTTGTCCATAGTTTGCCATAATCCACATAGTCAAATGCCTTTGCATAAGTCCATAAAGGGCAGGTAAACATCTTTCTGGTATTATCTGTTTTCAACCAAGATCCACCTGACATCAGAGTGATATCCCTTGTTCCCCGCCCTTGTCTGAATCCAGCTTGAACCTCTGGCAACTCCTTGTCAATGTACTGAGACAAAAACCGCTGTTAATAATTGGAACATGGACCGTACAATGTATGAATCTAGGAAAATTTGAAGTTGTCAAAAATGAAATGGAATGCATAATCATTGATATCCTAGACATTAGTGATCTGAAATGCACTGGTCTTGTCCATTTTAAATCTGACAAGCACATAGCCTGTGATAGGATACTATCCATTCCCCTACAAGGAAGATTAGTTAATACCACTATTATTCAAATTTATGCACCAAACACTAAAGTCAATGAGGATGAAACTTTAGAAGTCTACCAACTTCTTCAGTCTGAAATTGATCAAACATGCAATCAAGATGTACTGATAATTACAAGTGATTGGAATGCAAAGATTAGACACAAAGAGGAAGGATCAGTAGTTGGAAAATGCGGCCTTGATAACAAACTATTCTGTAGATGGCATGATAGAAATTTGAAAGACAAATGATTTTATTAATTGCAAATACCTTTTTTAAACAACACATACAGGGACTTCACCAGATAAAATACACAGAAATCAAACAGACTACATCTGTGGACAGAGATGGTAGAAAAGCTCCATAACACCACACTAGAGATATGGAACAGACCAACGATTACTCAGATGCAAGTTCACGCTGAAGCTGAACAAAAATAAAATAAGTCCATGGGAGGCAAAATATGACCTTAAACATGTTCTTAGATGCCATCGAGTTGGTACCGATTCATAGCGACCCTATGTGCAACAGAACAAAACACTGCCTGGTCCTGGGCCAACCTCACAATTGTTGCCACGGTAGAACCCATTGATGCTGCCGTTTTGCCAAGAGGGTCTTCCTCTTTTTCTCTGACTCTCCACTTTACCAAATGTGATATCCTTCTTCAGTGACTGGTCCCTCCTGACAATATGTCCTAAGTATAAGAGACAAAGTCTGGCGACCCTGGCTTCAAGGAGCACTCTGGCTGTACTTCTTCCAACAAATATCTGTTCTTTTGGAAGCCCATGGTATTTTCAATACTCTCCTCTAACACCATAAGTCTCAAATGCATCAATTCTTCTACGATCTTCCTTATAAGGAAGATTCCAACTTGCACATGCATATGAGAAAAGTAGTCAGATGACATCAAGAACATCACACATGAATAAAGCACAAAGTAATTTAAAAGATAAAAAAAAAGACCAAAATACAAGTCAGAAATGACTCAGAAATATGCTCTTGAAAATAAAGTAGCTAAAGAAACAAACGATAAAATATGATTTTGAAGGATAGCTCAAACAGACAGAAGTGTAATGGAATGTGCAAAACTATAGAGTCAGAAACCAAACATGGAAGAACACATTCAGCATTTCGGAAGCTGTAAGAACTAAGGGAAAAAAATTCAAGCCTTAAGTTGTTGTCCTGAAGGAGTTTATGGGAAAATAATAGAAAGATGCAAGACATTTCAAAAGAAGAAGGAAATAATTTGTCAACGATCAATCATTTCAGTAATGTATTATTTAAAAAAACCTATGATAATGCATCAGGCTGCAAAGTTGTTTGAACTGCAAGGCTGGTGGTTCAAGCTCACCAGCTGCTCCCTGGAAATCCTGTACAGGGTTGCTATGGGTCGGAATCCACTCAATGGCACTTAACAACAACAACATGATATTGAAGGAAGAAGTCCACAAACTCAACGGGACAGAGTAACACAGGGGTCACAACAATGGGCTCAAACATCAGCTGTGAGGATGGCACAGGACCAGGCAGTATGTTGTTTTCTTGTACCTAGGGCCACTATTTTAACTGACTTGACACATCTAGTAACAATAACATATACTTTTAAATTAGAAAAAAATTTCAATCCCTGTGATCCAATTTTCAGCCAACCAGCAGATAGATATGTGAGGAAGTGAGAGGTGGGGGGTGAAACTACAATACTAGTAAGGTGGGCTCGTTATGGAATGATCAATCTTTCAAGATCAAACAGACAACATTTACCTAAGATCAATGGTGAGAAAGAAGAAGGGATGGGAGGGAGTTTTTATTAAGTGCCATCCAGTTGGCTCCAACTGATGGAAATCCTATACACAACAGGACGAAACACAGCCCAGTCCTGCACTGTCCTCACAAATGCTAGTACACTAGAGCCTACTGCTGATGCCACTGTGCCAATCTATCTCATTGAGTTTGTTTTGTTTGCAGGTTTTCTTTTCATGGTCTTCATTGCTGTGGATTTAAATGCTTACTAAATCTTTGATTTCTCTCTCTCTTTTTTTATTTTGATGTGAATTGTACTAATTTCCTTTGAGGGCACCCTGTAATTTATTATACCCACCCCCCTATTTAAAAGTTCTGTATCTACTCTAGTTCCTTTTTTTCCTTTACCGTGAACTTCATTATACATTGATTTCTCAGGTTCCCTATGTACAGCTTTGTAGGTTTGTTTTACTTTGGATACTTTTACCTCTGGATTGAGTTTTGGGTGGTGTATGCTAATCTTAGGTTGCTACCAGTTGGCGATGGTTCTCAGCCCAAAAAACATAAAAAAAAATAAAATTAATAAAATATTTTTTAAATAAAATTGATCTGGTTATTTAAAATTCTTTAATTTCTTTTTATCTGAAAATGTCCTAACTTTGCCATCATGTGTGATTCTTGGTTGGCAATTTTGTCTTGCAGTTTTGCATATGTCATTCTATTGCTTTCTTGCCTGCATGGTTTCCGCTGAAAAAAATCAGAGTTTACCTTCATTGGTTCTCCATTGTAGAAACTTTTCATTTTTCCAGAGATGCCCTCAAAAATTTTCCCTTGTCTTTGGTTTTGGAAAGTTTGATTACAATGATATGTCTTGGTGTTTTCTTTTGGGGTCTATCCTGTTTGGAATCCATTCAGCTTCTTGACTGGTTATCTTTTTGTCTTTTTATGATGTTTAGGAAAGTATTTCTTCAGCAACTCTTTGACAATTTCTCTATGGTTTTTATTGGTTCTTCAAGTTCTAGAATTCGTATCATCTATAAGTTATTCCTCTTCATGATGTCCCAAATGAATCTCACACTTTCTTCCAATGTTTTTATTCTTTTTTCAGATTGTTCTTTTTTAGCTTACTAGCACTGAGAGATTTATCTTCAAGGTCACTAAATTGGGTTTCCATTGATTCAATGCATTATCCATTCCTGAGACCTTAGTATTAATCTTCTAGATTTTTATTTGCCGTTTTTTTATTGTTTCAAAATTTGCATTTATTTTGTCTGTTCCTGTAGTGTTTTCCTAAATTCTTCTCCAGCTTTTTTCGGTGTTCTCCTTGCTTCCCTCAATCCTTTTGTCAAACCATTGAAGGTATCTAAATGTGATTCTTTTGAATTCTTTCTCAGGTAATTCTATTATTTTTTTTCTTCCTCAAAAACAGTTTCTGGCTCTGCATCTTGGTCATTTGTTGAGCCACATGCTCTTGTTTCTTTGTGTCTCTATTCTGTTGTCTCTAAAACACTGTGGTGTATTTGTATTTAAATTATGTTGGTGTGTTCTTAGACTCTCATTAACTAACTCCTGGTGGTTGGGATGAGAGAATGAAAATGTGAACACCATTTTCCATTCACTGTTCATGCAGTTCAGTTTAGGGTGGTATTTGGCTGGTGTTGACTGATGTCTATCCTTGATTAAGTGGTGTTGACGTTGATCCACTGAGTGGAGCTGCAGACTGTATGGTTGTGCCTGAGCTGTATGAGCATGGTTGCTGTCTCCCATTGGGTAAAGCAAGAGGAAAAAACACACACAGGCAAACAAAACACAACAACTAAACATGCATACCACAGAGTAAACAGAATATACTAAAGGAGAAAAAAGAAACAAAAATGGGCAGAAACAAGAAAAAATAACTAAAAAAGAGAAAAGAAGATTAGAAAAGTAGAGCTGTATAAGAGAAAACAAAAGAAAGAAAAAAACAGGGAAGATGTAAAGAGGAAGAGTCTACAGTGTAGTAAAGAAAAATCTAGATAAATAACAACAAAAGAGAAGTGGGTAGAAATGACAAACAAAAAAAAGAAAAAGCAGAGATGAAATTATAAAAATCAAGAAAGTATAAACATGTCCTTAGGATCCCAAGATCCCTGTACACTGAACTTGCCAGCCCCAGGGGCAGAAAGCTGTGCCACAGAAGGAGTGGCAAAGGAGCAGCAGTAGCAGAACCAAGAGTCGGAGCATAAGATAGAACAGTGAGCTTGTCAGTCCACAGAGCAAGTAACACAGCGTGACTCTGAGCCTCAAGCCACTGAACTGAGGCAGCTAGGGGTGGCTGACCTCCAGAGCTAGAGCCCAGCACCTTAAGACAGAAGCTTATGATGGAGTACTGTTCCCCATGGGCACTTATCAGCAACACTAACAGAGCTTTGTAACATTGGCCAGACAGAGAGAGGTCTGCTGGTGAACAAGCCTGAGCAGAGGCTTTCTTGACTGAAAGAACCTTCCCTTGAGCATTTGTGCTGCTGCAATGAATTAGCGAGGGATGGAAGAAAAATGTTTTGGTGCCACCGTTTTTGCTATAAGCCCTGAAGTGCTAACTACCAGTTGCTCCTTGAAAACCTTATACAAGGCCACTGACTCGAAGGTACTTAAACAACACCACTACTAAAGGTATCAAAGGACATAGGGATCCTCTAGAAAAGCTTTTCAATGAAAAAAGCTGAGGCTGAGAGTACTGACTCTACCATTTAATTGGGGAAGACCATCCTCATTCAACAAGTGAAATACATCACAATTTATACTCCCCCCAAAACTGGAAAAAACTGTGACATTTTTCCAGTTCAAATAAATGAATATATTATCCATAAGACAAAAAGGCTGTAAATTCCAAATTCAAATAGAGAATAAAAAATGGAATCTTGATTATAGAAATTTGCTTTGCTTTTCAGCAGCATAAATATAATCTTTAATTGTTCACAGCTGAATGTCATACCTGTAAAAATGTGTCACATTGTGACCCACACAGTCGATAACTATAAAATGTGTGCAGATTTATGACAAACACAGAGTCCAACCATAAGGACTGATACAACTGAAAAAGCATATTTTACTAATAGTATGAAATAGAAATAAACGTCTAAAGGCAAAAAGAAAAAAAGCAAGGAAGACTGACAAAAGAGAAATGAAGAAAGGGAGAAAACTGATTTTATTCTACATTAAAGAATTTAACTCTCCATTAAAGAATATGAAAACACTGCTTTCATTTCCCCCCCCCCCCACAAAAGTATCTCACAATCAAATTCAATAAGGAAAAGGATCCCTAAAGCAGGAAGGTGTTTATTCATACTTAAATTTTCCAAGACTTCAAAAAGGAGAAACCAATTGCAATAATCAACTTTACTCTCTTATTCCATATTGCTTGAAATTATTCATTAGTCTTGAAACTAGTGGAGTAGGCACTTGATTTTTAACAGAAGAGTTTAAGGGAACTGTGCACTACCTCATCCAACTCTGATATTTATAAGTACAGTTGTGTTGCTGACAGAGCTACAACTGCTCCAGGTGTAAGGCATTAGAACGAAGAATTCACTTTGATCACTTCAATGGCCTTTCTTCTTTTTTAGATCTAAGCAGTGGAGCCTACTCTCAGATCCCAGAAGTATACCTAGTAAAATGGATTTTTACTAGCTTTACATTCTAATTCATTGCACCCCCCCCAACCAAGTAAAATAGGTCTCAAAAAGAGATCATCAAAAATAGGTTTTTAAAATACAAACCCCCACATAAATTAACTTTATAAAAGTAATATGTCTACAAAAGAAAAGCAAGAAGAAGCTTTCGACTGTCATCAATTATAACTTCTAAAAAATAGTTCAGTGACATTATGACTCACTTGGAAATGTTACATGCTTCTAAGAACATCGGCTTTACAATTTAATTTTGGCTCAATATGTTTATATTTTATTTGCATATAATGTCTTAAAATTATCTTTTAAAAAGTTTCTAGAAAATCACTGTATTTAATATTTGGGAATGCTTTAAAGCATAATTCTGGCAACCGATTCATTACATGATATTTTACACCGAAAGGCAACTAAAATTATCTTCCAGGTCAATCCTAAACACCCAAGGATTTAAGAAATTATCTAAAAATTAAAACTAAAATATATTTTTACATTTTTTAAACAGTTAAATATTAACCTACAGCTTATCTAAAAATGGAAGAAAAATTAGAAATTAGAAGACTGAATAGTCAAAGAATCAAAATCCAGGTTAAAAGTTTTTAAGGTAAATGTTTCATGTTTACATGACGGAAAAAATCAAATTCATTACTGGTGGTTTTAGTTATATGATGAAGAAAGAAAACCTTGAAATAGGAACATGGTGTCATATGTACTTCCCAAAGTAAAATGAAGAAAGGGGTATTTGGCAAGGAACATATAGAAACTTAGTATTTTCTAGGAAATGATTTCAATATAACAAAGAAAGCATTATCGTATACTGAAGATCTCTGCTTGTAATTTGAGAAGAAAATGTATTTCAAGCAGGAAAACAGCAGTTATTAAATAGAGCAGTAACAGATAATTGCTTAACCTTTATTATTGAATTCTGTTGCTGTTGTTTCAGCGCTGTTGAGTCAGTTTCAGCTCAGAGTGACAGAGAGTTATCTAACCCATATACCCTCAGCGGTAGAGGAATGACAGAGACACTATTCTTGCTTCCCATGATCCGTCTATATTCCAGCTAACAAAGGATGAAGGTATTTAAATATTTGACCAGATGCCCAGAAAATACACACAGATGACAAAGAAATTGCAATAATCTAGGACAATAGAAATATCAATAAACAAGTAAAATAAAATAGGAATATCCCATGTAGTTGATAATCAGGGTTCTTAAAAAAAAAAAAAAAAAAAATCAGTAAGTCAGATACATTCACAAATCTTTTAAGGAGCAGAATGGTATCTAAGCATCCAAGAAAAACTGTGGTGCCAATGGAAGTATCCAAAAAAGTGTTGGTCTATTCAGTATTTTATTCTCTCTTACAATCTCCAATCTTTAAAAAAAAACAAAAAAAAAAACCCTTCTGTAATAAGTGGAGAGGGACTGGCATGGACATGGTCAGTTGGTTTTTAACAAAGGTGCTAACTCCCTTCGATATGGAAAGAAGAGTCTCTTCAATAAATGGCACTGGGAAAATTGGATTTCCACATGAAATAATAAGAAAGAAGATCATGATACAAAAAACTAAATTTTAAATGGACTAAGATTCTAAATGTGCAAATAAAAATAATAAAACTTTTCGGGAAACAATGTAGAGGCAAGGCTGTTGGGCCTAGCTTTTAATAGTGGATCGTCTAATAGAATAAGAAACACACAAACAGCAAAAGGAACCCCGAAACATTTTTCAAAGTTTTGTTTAAAAAAGGCTACCAAAAAGATGAAAAGATAAGTTGCCAACTGGTAGAATAACTTTGGAAACCATATCTCCACTAAGAATCTAATAAACAAAATATGTACAGTGAAACCTGTGAAAACCAGAGCCTATGTAAGGCAGAAACCTGTCAGAGAAGGAAAACTCAAAATGTTCCCACTAAATAGAGAGGATAGGAAAGTGGTGATGGCACTCTGTCAAAGGCAGAAAACAGCGAAGCCCAGAAAACAAGGCCGTCCCATTAAGCTCTGGTTCTCCTAAGTTTCACTGTGTAAAAATTCAGCAACTAACAAATAATCCAATCATAAAAGGGGAGAGGAGTTGAACAAATGCTTTACCAAAGAGGACATTCAAATGGTCACCAACCACAAGAAAAGAGGTTCAACTTCATTAGTCATTAAGGAGAAACAAATCAAAACCATTTCACTCCCACTAGGATGGTTACAATTGAAAAATAAGTCAAATAAATCCAAACTGAGAAAATAATAACGAACGTCAGCAAGGGTATGAAGAAACCCTTAACCATTGCTGGTGAGAATGTAAAATGGTACAGTCATTACAGGCATTTCCTAAACAACACATGAAAATAATGTGTTGAAAAAACAATGTGTCAGAAAAAAATCTGACCCAGCGATTTCATTCTAGTAGAAACCCCACAAGAGGTTAAAGCAGAGACTCACGCAAATATTTGTACACCAATGATCATTACAGCACTACTCGCAATATCGAAAAGACAGAAACAACCTCAATGCCCATCAATGGATACACGGACACACAAAATGTGGTATACGCACATCGTTGTTGTTGTTGTAAGGTGCCATCGAGTCGGTACCGACCCATAGTGACCTTATACACAGCAGAACAAAACACTGCCTGATCCTGGGCCAACCTCACTACTGTGGCCATGCTTGAGTCCATCAGTGCTGCCACTTGGCCAGTCCATCTCATTGGAGGTCTAACTCTTTTGCTCTGACCCTCCACCTTACCAAACATGATATCCTTTTTCCAGTGACTTGTCCCTCCTGACAATATGTCCGAAGTATGCGAGACAAAGTTTGGCCATCTTGGCCTCCAAGGAGCACTCTGGCTGCATGTCTTCCAAAACGGGATCTATTGGTTCTTTTGGCAGCCCATGGCACTTTCAATATTCTCCTCCAACACCATAACTCAAAAGCATCAATTCTTCTACAGTCTTCCTTA
>NW_006408538.1:19134252-19143428 GCF_000296735.1 Chrysochloris asiatica | reverse complement strand
CATAGCTTTCAGAATCACAGCAACTCACAAGCCACCACAGTATGACAAACTGACAGACAAGTGGTGGCCGTTTGGTTTTAAGTGGAAACTGTCACCTTAAATTTCGAGGAGATCTGTGCTCATGCACAGTAGAACCCTCCAGGGGTGTGGGAGTGGTGTCCATTCGCTCAGGAATCCCCTCTAGTCACCAGAATGGAGGTGCGCAGACAGTGAGAGACCAATGAACAGATACCATAAAAAAGAATGTCCACACCTGTGTCTACGGTTCTGTCAGGTATATGTACAGAGAATGAAAAATACTACTCAGCTAATAAGAGAAATAATGTCAACACATGCTACCATATGGATGGGGTTTGAAAATATTATTCTAACTGAAATATGTCAACCACAGAAGCACAAATATTATATGACCTTATATAAAAAGACAACAGAAAATGTATAGAGATCAAGGTTTCTTAGTGGCTATCAGGGGTGGGAAAAACGAGGGAAGGAATTTATGGAATACTGAGTTTCAGTTTACAGTGATGTTAAATCTCACTGATTAAGGGTAGTAAGTTTGCACAATTGATGAATACAAATGCTGTCATAAGTGTCACACCAATAAAAAAATTGAATTGACAAAAATTGTGTGACAAATACATTTACAATGATGCTGCAAAAAAGAGCAGCTATTGAATCAGCATATATGGAAACAAACACCTCATGAAATTTGGTTTCTTGGTTGGGAAGTTTATGGTTATATATTCATAGGCTGTCCCAGTTAATTGGCCTAGTAGCCTGTTTAGGTTTCTGTTCTATCTCCCAGTTTTTTGAGCAGTGCCTGGGATCTTTAAAGATTGCAAGCGGTAGTCCAAGTCACAATAACTGATCTATTTGGCTGGATCAATAAAAGAAGGAGAGTTAGAAATAGGAGAATGAAAAAGAATACGCGGCTAATTCCCTACATGAACAACTGTGTCCTTTGCTATGAGACCAGAAGAGCTAGATGGTGCCTGGTTATCAGTACTGAACATTTTAATCAAAGATTCTATAGAAAGAAGAAAAGAGTGGCTTACAAAAACACACCCTAACCTCCACCTATAACAAAGACCTGAGAAATCAAGTGAAATGGATATATAAACAAAGACCCTGGATCCCTGAAAGTCAATGGTAAAGTTGAACAATTTCACTGCGCACTAATTGTTAACTAAGTTAGAATGAAATCACAAAGAACACATAGATTGTCAGAGAGCCCACACCCAGTTGGCTGCCAAGCGCAGATGGCCATTTTGAGACAGCAATAAGCAACATCCCCAGGTGAGAAGCTTGAAAGGCAACTTCACAGAAAGCAAAGACAAATTAGATAACTCACGCCTCCTAAAATTTAATACCTATGTTCATCCAAAGACTTCATGAAAAGAGTAAAAAGACTGCAAAAAATTATTGGTATCATATCATACAAGAGGGCTTCAAAAATTTGTGGAAAATACCAACATCTTTTAATTCCATTTTTAATAAAATTTTTGAAGCCACTTCATATAAGGATCTAAACTAAAATATAATATAAATAAAATTTCAACAACATAATCCAATTTAAAAATGGACAAAGGACACAAAACAGACACTTCACCAAAAAGAACATTCAAGTGGCCAACAAAAACATGAAAAGATATTTAAAATCATTAGCCACTGTTGTTGTTAAGTGCCCTTGAGTCATTTCCCACCCATAGCAATCCTGTCTAGGGTTTCCAAGGAACAGCTGATAAGCTTGAACTGCCGACCTTGCAGTTAAAACGGCTTTGCAGTCTGGTGTGTTAACCCACAGTGCCACACTAGGACTCCAATCAGAAAGATGCAAATCAAAACTATAATACAAATGTGGCATTGATAAAATAAAGAAAAGAAGTAACAAATGCTGGTGAGGCTGTGGGGAGATTGAAACTTTTATTCACAGTTGAGTTGTAAAATGGTACAACCACAGTAGAAAATGGTATGGTGCTATTCTAAAAGTTATAAATATATGATCCATCATTCTAATTCCTACAGCTCTAATAGCAATAACACCAACAGTTATATCCATAGCAAAAAGCTGGAAACAACTCAAATGTCCGTCAGTGGGTTAATGCATAACCAAAATTGTAGTACACACATAAAATGCAAAAATTACACAGCTGTAAGGAATAATTATTAGTTCTCAAAATAGATTATGGTGAACATAAATCTATAGAACATTAAGATGAGTGACTAGCGTAAATCACAAAAGGAGAAATACTGTATAAACTCACTTTTATAAGAAGAAAAACTTAAGTATACAAAACAATCAATGTTCACTGATAGTAACTAAAGATGGAAAGGGAAGAAGGGAGAACCCTCTCTAGATAGAAGACACTTGTTATTTGTGGTGATGGGAAAGGCAATATCGAAGATAAGTTTTGTGCACAAGAGTAAGTGATTTTTTCTTTTTGGTAAATGCTATATCTATCTATACAGCTCTGGTAGCGTAGTGGTTACGAATCAGGCTGCGAGCCTTAAGGTCAGCAGTTCGAAACTATCACCGCTGCTCCGTGGGAGAAAGATGAGGCTTTCTACTCCTGTAAAGATTTACAGCCTCGGAAACCCTGTACAGGGTCGCTATGGGTCAGAATCGACTTGATGGCACTTAACAAAAACACATCTATACAGGGAGTCCTGGTGTGGTGCTGTGAGTTAAAGCGCCAGACTGCAAAGCCATTTGAACTGCAAGGTTGGCAGTTTAAGCTCACCAGCTGCTCCTCAGAAACCCTATACAGGGTTCCGATGAGTCGGAATCTATTCAACGGTACTTAACAACAACAACAACAACACATATCTCTACAATAAATAAGTGGCCATTAAAAACCCTAAGAAGAGTAGCGGGAAACTATCTTAGAAAATGTACAGCCAGAATGCTCCTTAGAAGAACTGAAATACCTGAACTCACATACTTTGGGGCACATGATTAGGAGGGATCGGTTCCTGGCGAAGGACATCACGATTGGTAAACTCAGTGAGAAAAAGGGAACTGCTCAATGCAATGGATTGCCACAGCGGTGACAACAATGAGCTCAAATACAGCAGTGGTTGTGAGGATGGCACAAGACAAGCTGTATTTTCATTGTGTTGCACACAGAAGGAAACCAACTTGATGGGAACCAAAAACCAACAACACACAACTTCACAACAATAGCAACAACAAAATGAGTGCATTAGCAGTGCACACCTGTGTACATGAAGATGTATGTTAGTACATGTAGAGGCGTATCTGTAGACATATACGTACACAGTTCTGCTTATGGTGCACATTTGCTCAGGTATGTACAAGCTGCTGGGGCGCTGTAGCATAAGCACTGGACTGTTCATCACAAGGTCAGCAGTACAAATCCACCAGCTACTCCCTGGAAACCCTAGACAGGGTCACTGAGTCAGAATCGACTCGATAGCACTGAACACCACCAACATATGCAAGCACCTTGGGAGCACAGTGATGGATACACCCTAGACATAATCAAACACCTTGTGGGATTGGGTCATTGAATTTGAAATCCTAGGACCATAGTTCTGTGGGGTATGCTGTCAGCTGCCCTAATCTAGTTCATAAAGTTTACGCTCTACTTCTAATATGGTGAGTAGTATCTGGGGTCCTGAAAGCTTGCAAATGGCTATCTATGAGCCAAGAATTGGGTTTCTACTCATTAGGAACAAAAAAGAAAGAAAGCAGAGTCAAAGTGGAAACTAGTTTAAGGGACTGATAGCCTACATGAACCAGACTCATGTATCCTGAGACCAGAGAACCAATAGGAGGGCCCAGAGAGAATGGAGAAAAAAGTAGTCCAAAACGGAAATTTAAAAAACCACCACCACAAACAAATCAGGACTTATTGGACCAGGAGACACCAGAGGAGTCTATGATACTGTCTTCCTGAGATTCCCTTAAACTATGGACTGGAACCAGACCTCTAGGCCACCATACAGCTAAACAACAAAGTGACACACAAAATAAACATGTCACTCATGAGTATTATGCTTCTTTACAAATGGTCAGCCTTTAATCAAATGACAGGAAGGTAAGTAGGGAAGGGAACAGAGACAAGCTACTGAAATGCAACAACCACAATGGAAATAATGAGAATGTGGACACACTGAGAAAAATATACCAGATGTCACCGACACAGTACGGATTATTGTTGTTAAGGGCCATTGAGTTGGTTCCAACTCATAACAACCCAGCACAGAGTTTCCAAGAAGCAGCTGGTGATTCTGAACCACTGACCTTGCAGTTAGCAGTTCAGTGCTCACTCTAGGACTACAGTGCCACAATAGGACTCTGTGAACAATATGTATAGAAATTGTTAAAGGGAACCTAATTTGCTGTGTAAACATCAACCAAAAACTACAAAATTTAATAAAGAAAAAAGAACTCTATTGAATCCTGATCAAAAATGGAGAAGGGGAAAAATGCAGAACAGAATTTCAAATATTCATAAAGTCCACACTTTCTGGCCCCACTGAGGCTAGATGAACCCTTGAAACTAATGTCCTGGGATTATCTTCAACCCTTAAACCTTCAACCAAAAATAGCCCCAGAATCTCTTTAAAACTAAGTAACAGTTTAGCCTAACGACTGAAGAATGTCAGCCTGAGCATTGTGCGATCAAGGCGGACTGGTGTGGTGCTGTAGGATAAACACTGGATTGCAAAGTCAGTTTGAATCCTAAGGTCAGCTATTCAAATTCCCCAGCTGCTTCTCGGAAACCCTAGACAGAACCAACTCGACTGCACTTAATGATAAGTGATCAAATTGGGGTATGTTCAGATGTGTCTATTCTTAACAATGGAAAGTTAACGAAAAAACGTTTTTAATGGAAGAGTATGTAAGTTGAATGATGATGTACAGAGGGGACTGTAATCATTGCAATGAAACGATGAGTGTAAAACCAATGTTCTCCCATGTAAACTAACACTCACTTCACAATAAAAACTGGACAAAAAAAATATGTGACACACTAAATCAAAATCTCCAGTGTACACAAAAGTCAAAACTCACAGCTTCTATGCTGTTGTTGTTAAATGTCAATTCATAGCAACTCCAACTCACAGCGACCCTGTCTAGGGTTTCCGAGGAGAGACTGGTAAGTTTGAACCACCGACCTTGTGGTTCAAACCGACCTTGCGTTCCAGTGTTTTATTCTAGAGTGCCACACTAGGACTCCACAGCCTCTAACAGCAAAAATAAAAATCTTGAAGAACGCAATTTCAGCTTACCAGGTAGGGTGCTTTGGTTCTGACTCTGCGTCACTTTATTTAATCTTCCATGGGATTTTTGGCTGTCTTAATCAGAATTCTTATCGTTAGTATGGAGAAGTTATCCATTTATCTGCTTCTTAGTTGTTTGAGAATCAAAAGACAGCGAGACTATTTAGTAATAATGGACTTAGACTAAAAACACATAGTATCAATGAGTGAAGTGAAGCTTGGTTGAAGACAGCAATAAGTCCAAAGTGGAAACAGGAAACAATGGACCCTTGATCTTTATGTAAGGCAACCACCTTTCTCCAGAGTCCATTTAGGACACATCTATTCTGGACCAAAAAAATATGCTGAGAGAAGTCAAAAGCACTTCTACTAAGATTCCAGTGTACACATACACTGTTTATTCCAAACAAAAGGTGTTTAAACATGGATCTGCAATCAGTGATGGGTTATAAATTTGCTTCATAATACTTTTATCTTTGTTTCCTTAGGGAATATCATTCTCCATGATGCTCAGATCAGAAGATGGAGCTCGACTAGATGATGCTTGGGTACCACTGTTGTTGTTAAGTGCCGTCCAGTCGATTCTGACCCACAGCAATCCTGTATAGGGTTTCCAAGGAGTAGCTGGTGAGCTTGAACCACCGATCTTGCAGTTCAAACAACTTTGCAGTCTGATGCATTAGCCCACAGAGCCACACCAGGAGTCCTCTGGCTACCACTACCAACTGCTTTAAAAGAGTCACACTAAAAGGTTCTGCAAAGAATGGGGGGTGGAAATATGTAACAAAACTCTAAAATCATGAAACTCCAAGACTATGGCATTTAATCACTCTTCAGGTGTGGAACTGAACTCACCCCCACAGTAATCACAGCTTACTAAGATGGAGTTTTAAGAAAATTGAGAACTGCATTGTTGAGAAAAAGCCAGGAAAGTTACATTGAGGACATTTTTTTTTAAAGCATGACAATGTACTTGGTCATTCCTCAAGGGTAGCAAGGGATGCTGAATGAAAATTTCATGACAGCCTCAGTTTTGCCCCTTCAGATTTCTTTTTGTTGCCCAAACTCAAAGACATTTAAGAGAAACATGATTTGTGTTCCCTTGATGATGTCAAAACTGCCATTGTGACATGGTGTAAATTGAGAAATGCAAAATTATTTGGGAAAGGGTTAGAAAGATGAGAACACTGTCTTGGGAAGTATATACACCTAGATGAAGGCCATTTCAAGAAATAAACTTCGTATTTTGATATTTTAGTGCAATAAAGGTTTCTAAGATTTTACAGCAATAATTTTTTACTTACCCTCCGATGTGTGAGAACCATGAGCCCTGGGGTGGTGCTGTAACAGGACAAGCACTGGACTCCACGGCACATAACAACAACAACAACATCGTAAAGCACACAAAAGGTGCACTGATAACATAGTGGATTATGAGCTGGACTGCTAATCACAAGGTCAGCAGTTCAAATCTACCAGTCGCTCCACAGGAGAAAAATAAGGCATTCTGCTCTCATAAAGATATACAGCCTCGGAAAATCCTATCCAGGGGCCCTATGAGTTGGAACTGATTCAGTGGCACATAACACCATCAAATCACATACATTAAAGATTTTTAAAAAGAGGGTATAGCCACAGTTGGACTAATTAATTAACCAAATTACTTATACGCAATAAACGGTATGCTGACAACTAAAAAAAAAATACTTTGTTCCCTTTAATTCTATTTCTTTTTGCAATAATAGTTCTTTGAACTGACCAGAGCCATTAAGATAGTCTTCCTTTGTTGTTGTTGTTATGTGCCGTGGAGTTGGTGCCAACTCATAGGGACCCTGTACAGGGTTTCTGAGGCTGTAAATCTTTACGGGAGCAGAAAGCCTCGTCTTTTTTCCATGGAACAGCTGGTAGTTTCGAACTGCTGACCTTGCAGTTTGCAGCCCGATTCGTAACCACTATGCTACAAGAGCTCCTTTAAGTACTGGTAAAACTAACTGTAATCAACTTAAAACTCACTACTCCAAGAAACCATAAGAGAACTAAAACAATGGAGAATACACCATGCTGGTGGACTGAAAGAGAAAGTTTCTTCAACAAATAGTGCTGGCAAACACTGGAAATCCATTTGCAGAAGAATAATACAAGACCTACATCTCACACCATATACAAAAATGAACTCAACCTGGATAAAAGACCAACACTAAATGTAAAACTTAGAACTATCATGATCATCAATGAAAAAAACTTGAGAGCTCTGACACATGGCATAAATACACTATCAAACACATCGGAAAATGCCAAAGAGAAACCTTAATAGATGGCTGGGACATCCTATAAATTAAACACTTACCTGCGTCCAGAGACTGCCCAAAGAGTAAAGAGAGAACTCACAGAATGGGAACACTTTTTTTTGACAATGATATACCAGTCAAAGGACTACTTTTGCAAATTACTAGAACACTTCAACACCTCAACAAAAAGACAAACAATTCAAATTTTTAAATGGCAAAGGACATGAACAGATATTTCACCAAAGAAGACACTTAGGAAGCCAACAAACATATGAAGAAATGCTTGCAATCCTTAGCCATTGGTGGTTATGTGCCACGGAGTCGGTTCTGACTCAAAGCGACTCTGTACAGGGTTTCCGTGGCTGTAAGTCTTTATCAAAGGAGAAAAGATTGAAGTTGTCAAGGACTTCATTTGTCTTGGATCAACTATTAGCACTGACAGAAGCAGCAGTCAAGAAATCAAATGACGTATTGCATTAGGCAAATCTGCTGTACAAGACCATTTTTTTAAAGAACTGAAGAGCATAGATGTCTGATTAAGGACTAAGGTGCGCCTGACCCAAGCCATGGTGTTTTTAATAACTTCATATGAATGCGAAAGCATATGAATAAGGAAGATCGTAGAAGAATTGATGCCTTTGAATTATGGTGTTGCAGGAGAATACTAAAAGTGCCATGGGCTGCCAAAAGAACCAATAGATCTGTGTTTGAAGAAGTACAGCCAGATTGCTCCTTAGAGACCAAGATGGCCAAACTTCATCTCTCATACTTTGGACATATTGTCAGGAGGGAACAGTCGCTAGAAAAGGATGTCATGCTTGTTAAGATGGAGGGTCGGAGAAAAAGAAGACCTCCAATGAGATGGGTTGGCCAGGTGGCAGCATCGATGGACTCAAGTGTGGCCACAGTAGTGAGGTTGGCGCAGGATCGGACAGTGTTTCATTCTGCTGTGCATAAGATCGGTATGAGTCGGTGCCGACTCGATGGCACCTAACAACAACAACTGTGGAAAACAGTGTGATGCCTTCTTAGAAAGCTTTATTACCAAATTCACATCACACGAATTCTTGGTGACAAGTTAACGTCATGACTTCCATTAAATAACCTCTCTAGAGAAACATTTGAGCAAAGTATACTTAGGATTTTACTTACCATCAACAGCAGGTATTGACAAGTGTAGGAATCAGTTTCCAGTTCTACAAACACATTTATCTACCTTGTGTCAGAAAGTTGTTGTTTTGTTTTGTATTCCAGGTATCAAAGTCCTTTGACTGTTTAAATTATCTTGGTGACCCATTTCTAAAATACTCCTCATTTTAAAACACCCTAAGCACATCAGATGTCATTAAGTAAAATTGTTCTTTCTCAGAGAAATGCCTTTTAAGCATTCAGGTAGTTTGAATTTATGAAGCACAAGATGGATTCCAAAGCAGTTACAGTAAAAGATGTATGCATCTAGCTATATAAAAGACAATCGAATCTACAGTATCTTGTTGTATGTATCTCCTTTCTAATCAATATATGAGATGTAGAAGCCAAACATTTTTATCTAAATCTCAGAACTTTGGTACAACAAAAGATACTTTAAACAGAATTAAAGTATAAATACAAAGGAAGAACAAGTAAAATCTATAGAAT
>NW_006408538.1:19131600-19134152 GCF_000296735.1 Chrysochloris asiatica | reverse complement strand
CTCTTCAACACTTAAAAAAAGGTCCTGTGCAACAGATTTGCCTAATGCAATATGTCATTTGATTTCTTGACTGCTGCTTCCATGAGTGTTGATAGTTGATCCTAGAAGAATGAAGTCCTTGACAACTTCAATCTTTTCTCCGTTGATAAGAATGTTGTTTATTGGTGAGGATTTTTGTTTTCTTGACATTGAGATATAATCCATACCGAAGGCTGTGCTCTTTGATCTTCAGCAGTAAATGTTTTAAGTTCTCTTCACTTTCAGCAAGCAAGGTTGTTTCACCTGCATATCACAGGTTGTTAGTGAGTCTTCCTCCAATCCTGATGCCACATTTTTCTTCATAAAACCTACCTTCTCGGATTATTTGCTTAGCATACAGGTTGAATAAATATGGTGAAAGAATACAACCTTGTCGCACACCTTTTTAAATTTTAAAACATTCAGTGTTCCCATGTTCTGTTCAAATAACTGCTTCTTGGTACCAAGTACAGATTCCTCATGAGTACAATTAAGTGTTCCGGAATACTCATACTTTGCAATATTGTCCATAGCTTGTCATGATCCATACAATCAAAAGCCTTTGTGTAGTCAATAAAGCACAGCTAAACGTCTTTCTGATATTCTCTGCTTTTAGCCAAGATCCATCAGACATCAGAAATTATATCTCGTTCCATGGCCTCTTCTGAATCTGGCTTGAACCTCGGGAAGTTCTCTGTCAATGTATGATTGTAGTCGTTTCTGTATTACCTTTGGTAAAACTTTACTCGCATGGGAAATGAAAGAGATTGTCTGATGATTTCCGCATTCTGTTGGGTCACTTCTCTTTGGAATGGGCACAAATATGGATCTCTTCCAATCAGTCGGGCAGATACTTCCCTCCCAAATTTGTTGGCAGAGATGAGTGAGTGTCTCCTGTGTCGCCTCATTTTCTTGAAAGATCTCAATTTTTATTCCTGGTGCCTTATTCTTTGCCAAATCCTTCAATACACCTTGGACTTCCTCCTTCAGTATCATTGGCTCTTGATCATATGCCCCCTCTTGAAATGGTTTTACATTAACCATTTCCATTTGGTACAGTGACTCTGTGTATTCTTTCCATCTTCTCTTGATGCTTTTTGCATCATTCAGTATTTTGCCCAGAGAATCTTTCAATAACGGAAGTAGAGGCTTAAATTTTTCTTCAGTTCCCCCAGCTTGAAAAATGCTGAGCGTGTTTTTCCTTTTTGGTTTTCTGATTCCAGATCTTTGCACATTTTGTTGTAATACTTGCCTTTATCTTCTCAAGCTGATCTTTGAAATTTTCTGCTCAGCTCTTGGACCTCCTCATTTCTTGCATTTGCTTTAGCATCTCTATGCTGGAGAGCAAGTTTCAGTGTTTCTTCTGACATTCATTTTGACCTTTTCCTTCTTTCTTGTCTTCTCAATGACTTTTTGCTTTCTTCATGTATAATGTTCCTGATGTCATCCCACAACTCTTCCGGTCTTTGATCTTTAGTGTTTAATGTATCAAATCTGTTCTTCAGATGATCTCTAAATTCAGGTGGGGTACATTTTGGCTCTCGTGGACTTGTTTTCATTTTCTTCAGCTTCAGTTTGAATTTGTATGAGTAACTGATGGTCTGTTCCACAACCTGCCCCTGGCCTTGTTTTAACTGATGATATGGAGCTTTTCCATTGTCTCTTTCAGCAGATGTAGTCAATTTGATTTCTATGTATTCCATCTGGCGAGGTCCATGTGTATAGTCGTCTGTTATGCTGTCTAAAGAAGGTATTTGAAATGAACAAATCATTGGTTTTGCAGAATTCTATCATGCGTTCTCCAGCATCATTTCTATCACCAAAGCCATATTTACCAACTACTGATCCTTCCTCTTTGCTCCAAACCTTTGCATTCCAATCACCAGTAATGATCAATACATCTTGATCGCATGTTTGATCAAGTTCAGATTGAAGAAGTTGATAGAATTCTTTTATTTCATCCTCACTGGCTTTAGTGGTTGGTGCGTAAATTCGAATAATAGTGGTATTAACTGGGCTTCCCTGTAGGCGCGTGGATATTATCCTATCACAGACAGCACTGTACCTCATGACTGATCTGGATATGTTCTTTTTGACAATGAATGCAACACCATTCCTCTTCAATTTGTCATTCCCAGCATAGTAAACCAATTGGTTGTCAGATTCAAAATGGCCAATACCAGTCCATTTCAGTTCATTAATGACTAAGATACCGATGTTTATGCATTCCATTCCATTTTTGACAACTTCCAATTTTCCCATATTCATACTTTTTACATTCCATGTTCTAATTTTCAATGGATGTTTACAGCTGTTTCTCTTCATTTTAAGTTGTGCCCCATCAGCAAATGAAGGTCCTGCAGGCTTTTTTCCCATCGGTTTTACTCCATTTGCGTCATCATGGTGAACTCTACTTTGAGGAGGCAGCTCTTCCCCAGCCCCATTTTGAGTGCCTTCCAACTTGAGGGGCTCATTTTCTGGCACTGTATCTGACAGTGTTTCTCTGCTATTCATAAGGTTTTCAGTGACTAAAT
>NW_006408538.1:19125324-19127091 GCF_000296735.1 Chrysochloris asiatica | reverse complement strand
AAGAAATGGAAACAAACAAATATGAAACCCAATAAAAATAAAACCGTTTTTAAAAGTTAATTATTTATTATTTTAAGCAAATACTTGTCGTACTTAGTTCAAGCTCACCAGCTGCTCCTCGGACACCCTATACAGGGCGACGATGAGTTGGAACTGACTCGATGACATGTAACAACAACAACAACATACTACAAAGTAAGTATTAAAATCTAGAACTAATTAAAAAACAAAAAAGCCAATTCACAATCAACATAACTATTCAACAACAACAAAATAACAATTGGAACATTATGCCCAATGGCTGAAAGCACTGGGTCATTTTGAATCTAGTTTCTTTAAAGGCTTTAAAACAATTAACCAACCTGAGCCACTTTGATTGAATTCTGGGTAGAGCCACCAGCATGATAATCAACTTTGAATTTTTTTATAAGTTCATCAAACCTGTAAGAAAATCACAGCAGAAAAAAAGTACATTAGAATCGATCAGCTGTCATAATATGAGTCTAGATTAGAAGTGCATTAAATCACAGAAGTGAAATTTTTAAATTCTATAATTATGTTGAATTAAAATACTGTATGCCAAAAAATTTGTGCTGAATTTCCATACTTAAACTGTCCCATAAATGTATACCTATAAGAATTTAAAATTTATATGCTGTACATAATTAAGCATGAAACAGAAGGTAAAAATTATTATAAATGATCATTTATAAGTAATGCATACTTTCCCATATTAAGCACTGATCTTTATAATCCCTATAAAATGAACATTTTAGATACCATAAAGTCTAATGAGTCAGAGTTGAAAGACAGTGAAACTATATCAAGTTGTGCTTCTAGGTAAGTTGCTTACTCTCTTAGGGATACTTTCTCTGTCTTCCAAACAGAGGCCCAGAAAGTGGTAACCCAAGGACTGATGTTTCATTATTTTTTGTCATCTGGTAAGAGCTATAGAATTGCTATCCCCAAAAATGCATGTATTCACTCTACGTGAAATCTCACAAGATGTATACCCTTTCCACACATACACACACACGCACATCAACAGCCAGAGAACTAAGAACACTAGTTCATGTAATTCTCAAATTAAATAACATTTATTAATATGCATCACAAAGCAACATTACCCACTACATCGCTAACATGTTAAAATGTACGGGTGACAACCAGATGGAACGGTTATACGGTTATACAACTTAATTACAAAGGGCTCACAGAATTTGGAGGGGATGAAAACACAGGAAGAAGTAGAGAAAATGATAAAGGCAGGTTATCAATAAAATATATACTATGTAGACGGTTATTGTTGTTGTTAAGTGCCACAGAGTCGGTTCCGACGCATAGCGTCCCTGTGTAGGGTTTCTGAGGAGCAGCTGGTGAGCTTGAACCGCCGACCTGTCAGTTCAAACGGCTTTGCAGTCTGGCGCATAAACCTACAGCACCACAAGGTCCCAGCAAAGTTCAAAATCAAGAAAGATTGGGATTTGTGACTTGACTATGCAGAGTTTTGAAAAGTATTTATAAAAACTTTTAAAAAGCAGATTTTTTTTTGAAGGGAGTGTAGTGACTCTGTAAAATAAAAACTGGACTGCCATTCATAAGGCCAGCAGTTTGTGGCCACCAGCTACATAAAACCAAACAGCCACCACTCGTCTGTCTGTCGTGCTGTGGTGGTCTGAGTTGCTGTGATTCTGAGGGCTATGCCACCGGTGTTTTAAATAACCAGCAGGGTCACCCATGGTGGAAAGGTTTCAGATGAGCTACAAA
>NW_006408538.1:19088864-19122649 GCF_000296735.1 Chrysochloris asiatica | reverse complement strand
TAAGGAGGATCGTAGAAGAATTGATGCCTTTGAGTTGTGGTGTTGGAGGAGAATACTGCCAAAAGGGTAGCTATGAGTTAGAACAGACTTGACAGCACATAACAATAGTAGGTTGAATGGTAGCCCCCCAAACGGCAAGGCATGTCCCCCATAACCTAAGAAGGTGACCTTATTTGACAACAAGATTTTTGAAAAATGAAAGATCTTAAGATGTCATCATCTTACACAATCCACATAGATCCTAAATCCAATAACTAGCGTTCTTGTAAGAGATCAGATCAGCAGAAGGCTGTATAAAGATGGAGTCAGATGCTGAAGTTATGCAGCTGAAGCCACACACACTGGAAGAGGTAAGTACGGATTCTCTCCTGGAGCCTTCTGAGGGAGCGCAGCATTCATTGCTGACACCTTGATTTCAGACTTCTGTTCTGAACTGAGAGAATAAATTTCTGTTGTTGTAAATCAAACAGATTGAAGTAATTTGTTACGGCAGTCCTAGGAAACTAATTTACCACCCTTTTTCACTTTTTCAAGGATCTCTTTCCTTAAATTTAATCTCCTTTCTTCCATCATCAATTTCTCTCTTCAAATAACAGAGTCAAATAGATTTGGTATTTTAGAAAGAATTAATGGATCAAAGTTTTATACAGATACAAAAACAACAGTAAATCAACTTTAATGGTTTACTTAGAACTTGGAAACGTACAAAGAACAATGTAGAATGAAATATCCAACTTTCTACTTCGTAAAGCATGTAGCATACACACCGATCAAAAGCTTACATTCTGGAATCTGGCTACAAATTGGCATCTCACTTTAACACTGTCTGCCGTGTATCTGTTTATTCATCACCCTATACATTATAAAACTGTAATGAGGGTTAAATTAACTAATGATTTCAATTTAAAAAATGAAGTGGCATATAGTAACTATTCGATAAATATTAGGTATGGAATCTAAAAACTTGTAAAGATTCTGAGATCCCATAGGTTTTAGAAAAAGTGTGTAATATTTAAGTAGGTGACTTTGCTTCACAATATCTCAAGACATTTAATATGCTGATGGTGGTGGTGTGCTGTTCTAACTCACAGCGACTCTGAGTAGGGCTTCTGAGGCTGCAAATCTTTATGGGAACTGAAAACCTCATCTTTCTCCCACAGACCAACAAGTAGTTTCGAACTGCTGACCTTGAGGGTTAGCTGTCCATTTCCTAATCACTATACCACTAGAGCTTCTTGTGCACTGTGACAAACTAAGACTGAGAAAGAATGTATGTTATTTCCTGGGCATATCTGGTCATATAAATAAGCCTCTTTCTCTAAAGAACCTAGCAAAGCTAACACATTCTTCTTAAAAGATATTGATCAGGAACCATGTTAGTACAATGAGGCAGCTATTAGCCACATGTAGCTATTCACACTCAAATTTAAATAAAATTAAAAATTAAATTTGTTAGATACATTTCTAAGAGCTGTCATACTGAACAGCACTACTGAAGAGCACAAGGAACTCTGGTAGCGTAGTGGTTACAAATCGGGCTGTGAACCTCAAGGTCAGCAGTTCGAAACTACCAGCTGTTCCGCGGAAAAAAGATGAGGCTTTCTGCACCCGTAAAGATTTACAGCCTCGGAAACCCTGTACAGGGTCGCTGTGGGTTGGAACCGACTCCACGGCACATAACACCAACAACAAATGAAGAGCACAGATACAAAACATTCAAACCATCCTAAAAATGGACAGTGTTGCAAAGGTTCAAAACTACTATAAAACAACAGAGTACACATAATCAAAAACACACGGAAACAATTAGTCCAGTGGTTTAACGGACCACATGACCAGCAGTCTCCACAACCCTGAGAGCTACATGGTGCTGAGTTCCCATAACTCTAAAAGGGACCACATTACAAGGACTGGATAGAATGGGAGAAAAACTTTGTGAAGAAAAACCCTCAAAATCATGAAAAAGAACACGCTTATTAGTCGGATAGAGATTGATGAAACTTCTTACATCACCCTTCAGGTCTGGAAATCAACTCACCCTCACAGGTAACTTTTCAGACAAACAACAGACAGGTCCAAAAGGGGAAGAGGAACACATTAGAATAATCAGTCATTTGAGGTCAAAAGGACAGCATTTATACAAGAACAAAATTCAAAAGGTATGGAAAGGAGGGATGAAGACAGTATTCCATTAGGGGGACTGCAATCAATGACGTGAAACAAAATGTGTATGAATTACTGACTGGAAAACAGATTTGCTCTGTAAACCTTTACCCAAGTCACACTAAAATAAATCTTAGTAGTGTCAGCACCATCAAGCTCATAGCGACTCTCTATAGGGTTTCTGAGAAGCAGCTGGTGGATTTGACCTTGTGGCTCACAGTCCAGTGTTGATCCTACAGCACCACACCTGAAATCCACAATAAAATAAAGCTAAAAGAAATCCTAAGGCTGAAAGAGACTTGGTGGTGGTGGTATGCCATAGAGTTGGTTCCGACTCATAGTGGAATCCCCTGATTTAACAAAGGGAGGGGAATCAAATTAGAATTTCATTCTCAGATTACTTAATATAGAAACACTGAAATCAATATATACTTCTTTTCATTCTAAACAACTTAGAGAACTTTCTATAAAAACCATAAGTTTGCTTATTAACTTTATTCTGGGAATCAATTCAAGAGGGATAAAAATCATAGGGCTGTCCACTTCAAGATGGAGGATGAAGCATATGTTCATTTTATATTTCAATTCCTACAGAAATGTCAAAAATATGTTTCATACAGAAAAATGAACAAAAGTATAACGGCGCTGCAAAGCTTCAAGGAAACATGCTATACGCAGACCACAAACCTAAGAAATAGATTTTCTCTCTATAAATAAACTGTCTCTAAATTTTGCCTATGCTGGACATGTCATACAAATGGAATCACATAATATTTGTTTTTTTGTTTTTTGTTTTTTTTTTTTTGCTACTAAATTCTTTTACTTTGGATATTTACCAGGTTCATACACACGGAAGTATTTGTAAGTAGTTTACTCCATTTTATGGCTAAATAATATGCCATTATTTATATATACAACATTTTATTTACCCATTTATTATTGAATGGACATTTGAGATGTTTCCAACTTTTGACAATTATGTAAAACGCTGCTATAAACATTTATCTATAATTTCCAGTGTGGTCAAATGTTTTCATTCATATTAAAATATATATACACATACATACATACATACTTGTGAGTGGAATCCGAGCAATTGCCAAGTTGTTTTCCAAACTGCACCATTTTAATTCTAATTTCCTCACATCCTCACCAACACTTGCTACTATAGATTTTGTTTTTATTAAAGCCACAGGGTCACTATCCTGGTATGGCACTGTAGGATAAGCACTTTACTTAGAACCATAAGGTCAGCTGTTCAAACTCACCTCTCCTCAGAAATGCTATACAGGTTCAATATGAATAGGAACCAACTTAATTGCACTTAACAACAATAAGAAGTGGGTGTGAAGTAGTATCTCATTGTCATTTTGATTTGAAATCTCTCAGATGGCTAAAGATATTCAGCATCTTTTCATAGGCTTAGTGATCATTTGAGTATTTTCCATAGTAAAATGTCTATTCAGATGCTATGGTATTTTAAAATTGAGTTACTTAGTCCTATCCAGGACCTTATGAGGTGGGACACTCACACTAGCAAGGACAAGCAAACCAACCTGAAACAGCTAGAGTGACAGAAGATACATCATCAAAGAAAGATCATCAGGAAAAACCCAAAACAAAAATGTCAGCATGACTGGCTACTACAAGAATAAACAAGCTGTTTACCAGGAAACCATCAAGGCTAGCAATCAAGTTCCTTCAGGACAAATTCCCCCTCTAAGACTGAAACTCAAAGGGAACACACAAACAGGCATGTAAGCTTGCTGGTGACCACATTAGTCTACTGGTGAGTGGAAGAGGGAGAAAGGCAGCCATGAAGAAAGGGGTTGAGTTCAACCACAGTCCATTGACTCCCGTTGACCTGGAGATGAGACAGAGAAGAGGAAGGGCTGGTTGAACCAAAGTGTGGTGAGACCTGGGGACACTTGAGCCCATGGACAAGGACATAGCCACAGAGGACTAGAGCTGAAAAGTGAAGCATCCAGCAGATATGAAGAGAGGGGAGATGTACAAAAACACCCAAACTTGCAGATAGTACCCATTTGACCTAACCTCGATGGCTTGATAATCAGAACTCAATTAGAGGAAGATTACACACACAAATTTTTTGTTTTGTTTTGTTTTTTGTTTTTTTGATAAAGGAAACAAGGGTAAATTGCTACAATTTGATGAACCTGACCTATACTCATGGAGGTAGTAACTCTAAATACCATCAGAGGGAGAAGGAGTTTTCACAACAAGTATCAATGCAATCCCCTCTGCACACAGGGTAGATAAGGACAGGCAACTTAGACATTGGCTACCTAAAATGAGGAGGCTATAAAGGCACAAAGTGACCGGCTTACAAGGTTTCAAGAGGGAATTCAGTTTAAGAGTATGGGGGAAAAGAGAGTCCCCACTGAACAGATTTCATCTTGTCTAGAAGGGTCTAGTGAAAAGAGATGGGGATAAGATTCATATAATTCAACAGTGAATAATTGTTATCATGACTAATTGCGACTGTCACAACTGTAAAGGTAGAAGTTTTGTAACAAAAACAGGAGAGTGGTTAATCTTACAGTCCAGAAACAGAGGACCCTAGGACCATCAAGGGAGAAGAGCACAGGCAGAATGTGGACCTTATCCAGAGAAGCAGCAACACCACAGACAGAGGCAGAGATGGGGTCATGGAAATGGGGAGCGGCTGAGGACTCTAGATTCATGGGAAGAGAAGGACTAAAAGTTGGTGGCCAGGATGCAAACTTATAGAATGTGCTCTTTGGAGGTGTAAATTATTATATATGCATGAGTGTTGTTGTTTTTTTTAAAAAAAGCTAAAGCGGATAGTGAGAAATACTGTTAACTGATGGTACATGGAGGGGATTATAATCATTGTAATGCAACAAGGTGTATGATTTGTTGAAAGCAAAAACTGATGATCTGCTCTGTAAACTTTCAGTCAATCCACAATAAAAACCTAAAAAAATAAACCCCCAAAAACTTGAGTTACTTATTGACTCTTAAGAGTTCTCTAAGGAGCTCTGGTAGCATAGTGGTTACAAGTTGGGCTGCTAACCTCACAGTCAGCAGTTTAAAACTATCAGCCATTCCGTGGGAGAAAGATCAGGTTTTCTGCTCCCTTAAAGATTTACAAGGAGCTCTGGTAGCGTAGTGGTGACGAATCAGGCTGCAAACCTTAAGGTCAGCAGTTCAAAACTACCAGCCGCTCCACAGGAGAAAGATGAGGCTTTCTGCTCCCGTAAAGACTTACAGTCTTTATAAGGAGCTCTGGTAATGTAGTGGTTACGATTTGAGCTGCTAACCTCAAAGATTTATAGCCTCAGAAACCCTGTACAGGGTCACTATGAGTTGGAATAGACTCCAAAGCACACAATCACCACCACCACCAGTTTTTTATATATTCTAAACACAACTCCATCAGATACATGATTTACAAATACATTTCCCATCAGAGGGTTTTCTTTTGACTTTTTTCATAAAGAGTCCTTTGAAGCACAAAAGTTTTACCTATTTTTCCTTTACTGTTCATACTTTCAGTATCATGGTCAAACTCAAGATCTCAAAGATTGACATTTATATTTTCATCTGAGTTGTATACTCTTGGTCTTATGTTTAGCTGTTTTATCTATTTTGAGTAATTTTTGTATAGTGTGAAATAACAGTCCAACTTCTTTTTCTTCTCTTTGTGGCTAACCAGTAGTACTAGCACTATTTGTTGAATAGACTATTCTTTTCCATTGATTTGTCTTGGCCTTCTTCTCAAAAATCATTGATCAAAGATGTTTCAGTTTCCCATTTGACCTAGCTTCGATGGCTTGATGATCAGAACTCTACTAGAGGAAGATAAAGAAATTTGATAAACAGCAAGGATCATTCCCACCCGCTCCATACACAGAGTAGACAGGGGTGGGCAACTTGGACATTGGCTACCCAAAGTGAGGGGGCTACAAAGGCAGGAAGTGACTGGCTTCCAAGCTTCCAAGAGGGAATTTAGATCCAGAGGGGATAGAGGAAGGTAGAGTCTCCACTAAGCAGTATCCAATCTGTCTAGGCTGGACTGATAGAAGGAAATGCGGATAGGTCTCTTGTGATACAATAGTGAATAATTGTTATCAGGACTGATTGAAAGGGTTGGAAATGTAAAGGTAGTCATTTTGTAGCAAGAAGGGAAGTGATTAACTTTTCAGTCGAGGAGTGAAGGTCCCTGGGACCATCAAGGGAGAAGAGTGGAGAGGAGATCCCTACCCAGAGAAGCAGTGATGCCTGAGATGGAGGCAGAGACGATGACGTGGAGAGATGGAGCAGCTGGGAACTTCAGACCCAGAGAGGGAGAGGGGCTGTGTGCTGATGACTGGGGGGCAGGCTTGTAGAGTATACCCTTTGGTTGGCTGATGATGCATGGAGGGGATTGTAACCATGGCAATGAAATGATATACGATAGGATGAATGTAAAACTAATGTTCTCCCACATAAACTATCACATAATTCACAATAAAACATTAAAAAAAAAAAGAAATTTAATAAAGGAAACAAGTGTAAATTGCTACATTTTGATGAATTTGACCTATACTTATAGATGTAGTGGCTCAAAATACCAACTGAGAGGGAAGGAGTCTTCACATCAAGTATCAATCCTATCCCCTCTGTATGCAGGGTAGATAGGGACGGGCAACTTAGACATAGGGGCGACAAAGGCATGAAGTGACTGGCTTACAAGTTTTCAAGGAGGAGTTTAGTTTAAGAGTGTGTGGGGGGAAGATAAAGAGTCTCTACTGAATACTTTCATCTTGTCTAGATGGGTCTGGTGAAAAGAGATGGGGTAAGAATCTTATGATTCGATAGTAATTGTTGTCATGACTAATTGAGACTGTCACAATTGTAGAAGTTTTGTAACAAAAACAGGAAAGTAGCTAATCTTACAGTGCAGAAACAGAGGACCCTAAGATCATCAAGGGAGAAGAGCACAAGCAGAACGCAGGACACTCTCCAGAGAAGCAGCGACACCAGAGATGGAGGCAGAGATGAGGACATGGAAAGAGGGAGCAGTTGAGGATTCATGGAAAAAGAGGGACTGAATGCTGGAGGCCAGGTGGCAAGCTTCCAGAATGTGCCTTTTGGCTGTTTAAATAATTATATATTCCTGAGTGTTTCTGTGTACATCCCCCCTAAAAAACAAAACAGGGAATGGAAGCAAATACTGTTGAATGATGATGCATGAAAGAGATTGTAATCATTGCAATGAAATTATGGTGTAAAGCCGATGTTCTCCCATGTAAACTATCACTCAGTTCGCAATAAAAAGTTTAAAAAAAAAAGAATAATAACAAGAAAATAAAGAGCATGAGTCCCCCAACTTTGTTCTTATTTTTCAAAATAGTTTTTGTTATTCTGAGTCCCTTGAATTTCTGTATGAATTTTAGAATCAGAGTGTCAATTTGGACAAAGACAGCTGGGAATCTAAGGGGACTGCATTGTATCTGTTGATCAATTTGTGGAGTAATGCCATCTTAACAATATTAAGCCTTTTGAAATGACTTTTTTTTAACCATTGCTGAAATACAAAAAAAATTTTAATCAATACTTGGATGGATGGCCTGAGCAATAAAAATAGGCTAAGACATAAACAATGGAAAGATAAAATACGAAGTTAAGGAAAACACCCGGGAAGTAGATGCAAAGTATGGAAAAAAAAAAAATCAAAACTAAAAAGCATGGAAAATTGATCAAGTGGCCCAGAAACTAAGAAGCCTTACAAAAATAAGTTATGAAATAAAAAACTAAAAAGTTAAAAAAAATTTTTTAAAGAAGGAATTTTAAAGTATTTTTAAAATGTAATCTTTTTACATCATTTAGATTTGTTATGGTAAACTAAAAACATTAAGAGTGTTTGACTCTATAGAGACTGAGTCAAATTTGTCTCTGTGTGTGTTTAGTTTTTATAGTTTCTTAAGGGCATCTAGGAGTCCTGGTGTGGTACTAAAGGTTAATGAGCCAGACTGCAAGGTTGGGGGTCCAAGCTTACCAGTCACTCCTTTGAAACCTGGTCTAGGGTCACTATGGTTCAAAAATGACTTGAAAGCAATTAACAACAACAACACAGAGTAAAGACTGAAGTTATCAATGACTTCATCTTGCTTGGATCCATAATCAATGCTCATGGAGGCAGCAGTCTATTGATTAGATCAACTCTATGGCATTTAACAACAACAATGCTAGAACTGAAAACAGAACGACAAAAGAGCTATCTTGACATACAGTGTTGTCTATGATAGGATAATATGAATAAATCAACAACGAACACTAGTTAACACCAGTGTCATTCAAATCTACACACCAACATCTAGCTAGCATTAATGATGACAAAAAGGAAGAATTCTACCAACTTTTTCAGTCTGAAATTGATCACACATGCAGTCAAGATGCACTGATAATTACTAGTGATTGGAATGCAAAAGCTGGAAGCAATGAGAAGTAGTTGGGGGAAAAAATGGTCTTGGTGATAGAACAATTCTGGAGATCACATGATAGAAATCTGCAAGACCACCAACTTGTTCACTACAAACACTTTTCAACAACACAAATGGTGACAATAAATGTGGACTTGTATGTGGTTGGAATACACAGGAATTGTCTCTTGTATTTGGACATGTCAGGAAGAATCAATCCTTGGAGAAGGCCATCAAGCTTGGTAAAATGGAGGCTCAGTGAAAAAGAGGAAGACCCTCAAGGAGATGGAGTGACACCATGGCTGCAATAAAGGCCTCAAACTAAACAACTGAGGACGTCGCAGGACTAGACGGTGTTTTGTTCTGTTACGCACAAGGTCCCTATGAATTGGGACTCGGTGACACCTAACAACATCTCCGAAACAGAAATAGTCATACATCTTCTATACACATTTGTTGGTTAATCTGTGTAATTAGCATAAAAGTCTTTAATATAATTGGAAAGTTTTTCCAAACTATTTTATAATGGAAGAACAGCAATTTTTCATGCAACTATTTAAAAAGGAGCACAAAGGAAATAAATAAATGATTAAAGCAAATTGAAAACCTAAATATCCAAAAATAAAGGAGGCATTATTAAGCAAATTACAGTAATTATCACTGGAAGAAATAAAATGTTGTTGTTGCTATGTACAACCGGTTGTATCACTTCCAAAGTACCCTATAAAAGAGGGGAGAGCTGCGCAATAGTGTATTCTATATAGGAGCACATCACCAGGTCTTGTCTCTGACAGAGTCACTACTAAGTTTGAACCTCTAACCTTTGGTTAGTAGCTGAGCACTTAACCATTTTACCACACCACAGCCCCTCGGGAATTTATGAAAACTATGAAAATGATCATTATTTATGTGTTACAGTACTCCAGGGAAAAACTGTATCTTAGCAAGGCATGAATAAAAACCATATTATGTGAATTTATACATTAAAGGAATGTATGAAAAATAATATTGAAAAGTATGAGGAGCAAATTAAGACAGATTTGAAGCAAAATAAAATGCAAGACAAAAATATTTGTACATTGTGAACACTAAATATGAGGAAATTGTTCTATTTAGTGCTTGATGAAAATAACAGAATGCAAAAATGTATTCAACATGATTCATATACACCCACTCCTCTCTGGTGTGGCGCTGTGGGTTAATGCGCCAGACTGCAAATATGTCTGAACTGCAAGGTCGGCAGTTCAAGCTTACCAGCTGCTCTTTGGAAACCCTCTACAGGGTCGCTAAGAGTCGGAACTGACTCAATGGCACTTAACAACAACAACTCCTCACTAACAGACATAGTTAGGTATCAATAACAGATAGTTATGAGGGTTCAGGGAGATGCCCTGTCTTCAGTGCCAGTGTCCTCCCCGCAATCACTTAGCCTGTCTGTTCGCCCCCCAGTACATTTCAGAATGCCTGTGACATGGTGGAGTCCCCTTTCCCACCAGGCTTTCCCTGCCATCATAGAGCCTGTGGGGATTGGGGTCAAGGATGGGAATCAGGTATAGCTTGCCACTGCCCTGGCTGGCAGACAAGGTTGTTCTTCACCTGCCGCTGCCTGGCTTGGGCAGAGACCCCATTCTTCCCCCTTCTCTCTCTCCCTCTCCATCACCAACCTCTCCAGTACCTTTGGGTCCTTGTCCAGCCTCCCTCTGCTTGCCCACAGTCTTGTGCTACACTGACATCACCACACAACCTCCTAGCCAGACCAATAGGTCACAGGGGAAAGGCAGAAGGAATCCAGTGTCAGACTGGCTTCCTGATTGGCCGCTTTTGTTGGAGTGACCCATCTATCCTCAGGCCCATCTATCCTCTAGTATATCCTTGGCCATGGCCCCCAGAACCATGAAGTTTTTTCACAGTTGTTATAAGAACTGTTGGATAATGAGATAGTTGGTAACTGCAGAGCAGGTGTTTTTTTGTTAAATTAATAGGAAATGACCAGAAGGAAACACATGTGCACAGTGTAATAATGTGTGTATATTCATTTCATGATGAAAATCTTTTAATTAAAGATACCTTTTTAAGAAAAATTAATGCCACTAAAATGCAATCAAGGATTTACTGATGACTTCTATGGAAGAGGGTGGTGCTGTGGTTCAGCAGTTCAAGCCCACCATCCACTCTATGGGAGAGAGATGAGGCTTTCCACTCCCACAATGATGGAGAGTCTCGGAAATCCTCAATAGGGTTGCTATAAGTTGGAAGTGATTTGACAAAACTTAACGCCAATATATGTGAAGAAAAGATCATTCACTGGAATCGTGTGGTTGTCAGTGGGTTTAGGTTTTTGGTTAACCTCATGGAAAAAAAGCAAGAAATAATACCACATACTTTGAAAGAAGTTTTTAATACTTGCTCATGTGGTATGGTGCTGTAGGATCAGCACTGGACTGCAAAACACAAGATCAGTATTTCAAACCCACCAGCTGCTCTTTGGAAACCCTATACAAGGTCGCTATGAGTCAGAACCAACTCGATAGCATTTAACAACAACAAAACGGCAGTATAAGGAGTCCTGCTGTGGTGCTTTGGGTAATGCACTAGACCGCAAAGTTGGTGGTACAACTCCACCAGTTGCTCCTCATATACCCTATACAGTGTTGCTATGAGTCAAAACCAACTCAATGGTACTTAACAACAACAACCCAGCATATTATTTATAAATATTTTTATGTTGGGAGAAGTACCCTCAAAATCTATTTACTGATGGAGACAACATTGGGAAACCACTAACTATGTGGGAGGTAGTGGAGGAAATGGGACTGCAATAGTACTCCCCAAACTAGCAACATTGAGGGTATACATAAAGGATTAGATTAGCTTTCTGCAGCCAGAATCCCTGAATTATTCCATCCTCAGTTGACAGATATCATGGGCCTAAATGATGGGCCTCCTCTATATCTCCCAGATATGGGTCAATAAAAATACCAGGAAGAAAGCTATAAAGATTTTACACTCAAAAAATGTAATAGATTGCCATATGACGAGGTGAAGACCATTCATGGAAGCTAGATGACCCACTGGTGAGGTAGCAGAGGCCACATGGCCAGTGGTACTGAAGATGGGTCCACATGACTCTAAAGTGCCTTGTAACTGCAAACATTTATGAGTGTGTGGAAATGAGATTTGAACCTGTAATGAGAAAAACTGCTTTATGCAAAGCATTGAACTGAGGAAGGGTACATCACAGCACTGCTTCTGCAAACAGAGGAGAAACTGTCAGCTAGATTTACTTAAAAACAACAACTCAATAATGAGAAAAAAAAATTAGACAAAAGAGTAATATAAATTTTGGATGCCAAGGGCGATTAGGAGAAAAAACTGTAAGTATGAAATTTGATACAATATAATTGTTATACTTGGTTTCATATAAAATACAAGTGGGATATGTTGAATAGGCAATTGTTGTAACTTATTTTAGAGTAACTAAAATACCACATACAGGAAAGAGTAAGAATTTTAGGGACAATAGAAACGTTCTATTCCTGTGTTTTAAGTTTTTCAAACCCATACAGAGACTGAATTCTGTTAGTAGTTACGAAGAGTAACTGTTTGGGGAAAGGACGGTGGGAAGATGTCAGAATGAATACTGAGGACAGCTCTACAGTATGATGGGAGCCTGGTGGCTCCATCAATAAGCACTGGACTATGGACCACAAGGTCCAGGGTTCAAGCCTGTCAAGCACTCTGCGGAAGAAAGATGAGGCTTTCTGCTTCTGTGAAAATGTAAAAGCCTTGGAAAGGCTATGAGTCGGAACCGACTTGACAGCTCTTAACAACAACACCACAATATCATGAAAATAATTAATGTCACTAAATTATACATGTAAAAGTGTTTAAAAGGCCTATAGTTGTTATATATATACATAAAGAGAGAGAGAGAGAGAGCATGAGCGAGCGAGCTCTGGTAGTGTAGTGGTTACGAATAGGGCTGTGAACTGCAAGGTCAGCAGTTTTAAACTACCAGCTGTTCTGCGGTACAAAGATGAGGCTTTCTGCTCCCGTAAAGATTTATAGCCTTGGAAACCCTCTAGAGGGTCGCTGTGAGTCAGAACCGACTCCATGGCACATAACAACAATAAATACATATACTCATCGCAATGAAAACAACAACAACAAATCCTTACAACTGTACCTATTAAAAGGGTAAGTTTTGCTATAGGCTAATTATATTTCAATAAATCTGATTTATTAAAAAAAAGAATATACCACCTTGGAACCACTCCAGGAGATTCCAAAAGACAAACAGTAAAAACACACATGAACACACAGGCACACGTGATGGTGAAATTATACAACAACCCCAAGTTTCTAAGTGAAGACATACAATTAGAATTTTTGTGACCTGATTTTGAAAGTTTTTAAATTTTGAAATAAAGTTTATGGGCAAAGGTTGCAAGAATAATACAAAGAATACCTGTATTCTCATACTAAATTTTTAATCAAGCACTACCTTCCCCCACCCCCATCCTTTTTTTTTTTTTTTTTACTATTTTACACGTTTTTGCCTTTCACTTTCTCTCTATAAATGATTTAGTTTTTCTGAGTTATTTGAGAGTTAGGTGTATGTAATAATACTGGGACCTTCCTATATGAAATCTGACCCCATACTCCCATTTCTCCAATGCATGGTGTTACACAGGCAGTGAGCGTTCTACTGAAATATCATGTTCATTCCTCTACTTATAAGTCATTTGAATCCTTAGTTATGTCTGTCATCTCATAATTTTGAAGGCTCCAATCATATTACTCATATACCTTATGCTTGGGGGAAAGATGTGAAGAATCAAGATTCATTATTCTCTAGGACCAGTTAAAAAGACTTAGATAAATTACTCACAATAAATAATAGATTACAGACTGGTTGCTGCTCTTAAACACTGTCAAGTCAGTCCTGCCTCAGAGCGCCCTGTGCAGGGTTTCAAAGACTTTACTCAGACGGAGCAGAATGCCTCATCTTGCTCCCATGGAACAGCTGGGAGGCTCATACCATGGCTCTTGTGGTTCACAGTCTAGTGCTTATTGTATGGAGTCACTGTGTTCCCCATGGACTGGTAGATACATTCAATCATTCAGATTACATTAAAATCATATGAAATTGAAGAATATTTACATTAAAAAGTCTTGTGGTTTGAAACTAATGAATTACTTTTTACTTACAGAAAGTTACGGCTGAGTTATTTTAGCCAGGCATTGAGAAGATGCATTCTAAAAATTAAGAAAAACTAAAGTAAAGATAATAGATAAATGATTATAATTGACGTAATTGTTGTTAAGTGCCCCATAGTGAAACTGCATAGAGTTTCTGAGGAGTGGCTGGTAGGTTTTACCAGTTGACCTTGCAGTTGGCTGGCAGTCCAGAGTTTATCCTATAGCGCCACGCCAGAACTTAATTAAGGAAAGTAAAAGAGCGAGAGAGAGAAAAAATAAAAAAAAATAAAAATAACTGTTCATTTTTATGTATTGTGTTCTAGTTACCCGATATTCAAATAAAAAAGATTCCATGAGAATACGTACAACTTAGCACCAATCATTTTATAATTTAACCAAGTACTTATATAAAAGATATAAAAAGAATTACAAAGAGGAAAATTCCATAAAATCACCTGCTATAATTTCAAGTTGTGTCTAATTGCATTCTACATTCACAGAAACTGAAGCCATCCTTATCCAAATCTCAAGAATATCAATGAGAACTTAGTCAGTATTCAAATAATAGGACCTCAGATTATAGTAACGTTACCACAACACAGAAACAAGCACCAGCAATTGAGTACTTCATGAAGATAGCAGACAAATTTTGAGCATAAGGGATAATACACTTAATTAAAATCATTACAACTAAAAAAACATACAATGCCAAGAAGCAACTGACAAGTACAATTTCTAGTCAAGTTCTTTCCTAAACTCCTCATCTAAACAAATATTAGCTGAAAACATAAGTAATTCTAAACAGGCAATACTTATTAAGACCAAATGTTAATAGAATAATGGGGGTGGGGTGGGGGGAAGGGAGGGAAGAATCCACAGGCAAATTATAAGATTCAAAGCTTTGAAATCTTTTACCACAAATGTTTGGCGAGGCTGAAAAAAAAAAAAAATCACTTAAATGTCAGTTTGATAAAAGCCAAAAGAACATTTCCCACATGTGTTTACATTTAAGCATATTAAAAAAAAGACGGAAAAAGCAACAATCATTTGAAACTAAGGTTAAACTATCAGTTCTTAAGGATAGTAATTTAAAAGTACTTCTCTGGCCTCCAGTTTTATCTTCGTTGATAAGAAGGCAGTTTAAAGCATGTGTTGTTCAGATAAGCCCTTATTCAATTCTAAAGTGATTAAAGGTTTAACTATTCCCATTTATAACTGGGAGGATGAAGGAAGTTTTCTACACCACTTAAGATAATCAAATGTACTGCTAAAAAGCACTCAGTATGCGGGGGGTTTCAAAAATTTCCTGGAAAAATAGAAATAAAAGATAATGGAAATTTTCTATAAACTTTTTAAAGCCCCTTGTATGTAAGTTTTGTTGTTGGTAAGTGACACTGAGTTGGTTCTGATTCACAGCAACCGAGCTTATAGGTGAATCTGAACTGCTGATCCTGAGGTTCAAACTGACCTTGAGGTCCAATGCTTATCTACCACACCAAGACTCCATATGTAAGTTCAGATAATTAAAATAACATGAATTATAACTAAATTCAGATGAAAGTATGATATCTAACTATTATGAAAACACACAATAAAACTCTTTTTCACTAAAACAACTTAAACTTTTTTTTTTCTTTTTTTAAACCACAAGAAGAAAAAAAAACACTCATACCTAAGAAAAGAGCAATATCTCAGGGCAGCAAATCTAAAAATGAGATGTATTGTCTCCTGGTAAATCTAGAGTGTCATTCATGTGTCCAAATGTGGTTCCAAAACACACATTCAACTTTCCTCCCCCTTCACTGGTTTGCTTTCAGCTGTTGTTTCTACCACTGAGCCCATACTTTGTAATGAGGACCACGTTTTTCTAGAACCATATGAAAAAGGAATGGAAAAAGTATTCAAGCAATAATTAATCATTACTCTCCACCAAACTATTAAAAAATCATTCATCAGAAGCACTTATTCAAACACTTAAATCTCTTATCAAAATCGAACATATGGAACTCCTGAGTAAATTCAGCGAGCGGGTCACAGCTAACAGTCCCACTGACAACAACTAGAAAAGTCAGATCATTATAAATCATATTGTTAAACATACCCAAAAGCTTTGGAAACAACAAAGACCAAATGGATACATTTCTCAAGAGGTGAGAAGTTCAGAGGTCAGGCCAAAATTGGCAGCTGCTTCTTCCACTTGGCAACATTTACAGATTCCAGGCATAAGGCAGAGGATGAGGGGATGAGAATTGGGGGCTAGGTCCACAGTGCTACTGCTGAAGAAAACAAAACAGCAAAGTTGTGAGCATGGGGTCAGAGAGACAAAATGTCACATTTCAGAAACCTCAAACACACAGCTAGTTTGTCCCATAACAGATTAACTGAATTCTAGGAGTGAATGACAGGCTAAGGAGGTTAGCCAAAGTGCTCTGAAAAGCTTAAGAGACAAAAACAGGTCAGAAGAGGATCTGAAATCGTAACAGTCAAGTGAGTGGACAATTAAATTAAGGATCCCAAGGCACTTTTCCCCTGTGGGTATGGGGAGTCAAAGCTACATGATGAAAGCCACAAGACAACTGTATGACATTGTTAAAGTGTTGAAAAAGGACAATCGACAATTCTTTACCCACGAAAAAATATCCTTCAAAACATGAAAATCGCATCTGTGGTTAAGATGAATAAAGCACACCTTACCCAGAGCCCTCACTAAATTAAGGTACAAACCTGAACAAAATGCTTGGAAAGCTATTTGACAACTCTAAAAATAGTATCAGGAAGACAGAGCCAGAAAGCCAGAAGCTGATGTATTACTGAACCAGTGATGAAATTACTTTTTTTTTTTTCTTTTTTTCGGTCTTTTCTGAGTACCCCTCAGCCAAAATTCAAGCGGGCGTTCATACATACAGAAATGACACCTAGAGAAGCCCTATAGTTGAGGTTTCAGAAGCAAGAAAAGGTAATCTCTTACATTTCAGAGAATAGGAAGAAAGCCTGTTTTTCTTTATGTCTTCATTGCTTTCTAAGTTCTCCCCTCCAAACAGAGGCACTGTGGTCCCAAGAGGTTAGGACAAACCCCTGTCACTTCTCTCCTGTCTGTCCATTGCTTAACTCCAGATATGGGAGCACAGCTGCAGGAAAGGTATAGCAGAACTGAGAAAACAAAGTGCCAGCTTTTTTGCTTAAACAAAAAGGAGAGCTGCAAGGAACTACAAAGTCTCAACAAAGAGAGAGACGACACAAAAAAGACCAAATAAAATTTTGAGAACTGAAAAATGTACTAACTGAAAAAATTTAAATCATTGATGGGTTCAAAACAATGTGGAGAAGAAAAAGTTAAGAGGCAGCCAACAGACTTCAAGGTAAATCAATAAAACCGTTTCAACTTGAGGAAAACGATTAGAAAATAATTTAAAAATACAGAGTCTAAAAGGACCAATAAGCAATATTAGCAGATCTAATGTTTATATCCTTGGAGTACCAAAACAAGAGAAAATAAATAAACAGAAATTAAGAATTGATTAATTAATAGCTGAAATTTTCTCAAAACTGGCTAAAGGTATAACCTATATATTTAAGAAGCTCAAGCAGATCCCAAATGGAGTAAATAAAAAAAGACCCATAGCCATACACAAGAAAACAATCCAGAGGATGTGACTGAGGGAAGTAATAATATTGAAGGGCAGAAGGCCCCTGCAAAGAAGGAGACCCATATGCAAGAAATAGAGCCCGAAAAGACTAGGATTTCAAGAAGGAACAAATCAATGTCCAACATTGCCAAATTCCTTAATGAAGACAGGCAAACTCAAAGAGATGATTTTATACCACAAGTCATCAAAGCAAGCAACATTCCTTAATGGTTAAAAGCAAAGCCTCTGGGTATCAGACAAATTTGGCTTGATTTCCATGGTCCCATAATTATACAACATGGAGCAAGTAACTTAAATTCTCTATGATTAGATGTGTTCATTTGTAAAACAGGTATTGAGGCTATATCTGTTGTTGCAGTTTCTACAACATTTAAGCCCAGTGTCTGGTGGATGCAAGGTACACACACAAAAGAAATTAGTAAGTGAAAGAATGATGAAGAAACTAAGAAAGAATTCAATGAGCATCATCTTCTTGCTGCTACTCTTAGTGAGTTTGGAAGACAGCACAGTCTAGACCATCAAGAAGGAAGAGCATGAGAAAAGCAGTGACATCAGAGACAGTGGCAGAGGTGAAGGCATGGACACAGAGCAGCTGCGAGCTCTATGCCCATGGAATGAGTATGGCTGTGTGCCTACAGGCAGGAGGCTGGATTGCAGAATGTGTCCTCTGGACATTTAAATGAACACATATTTTTTGTTTTGTATGTGTATATAAAAGGAGCTCTGGTAGCGTAGTGGTTACGCATCGGGCTGCTAACAGCAAGATCAGTAGTTTGAAAACTACCAGCTGCTCTGCGGGAGAAAGATGAGGCTTTCTGTTCCTGTAAAGATTTATAGCCTCGGGAACCCGGTTCAGGGTCACTGTGGGTCGGAAACAGCTCGATGACACTTAACCACAACAATATGTATATAAAATATTTTTCCCTTGTTCATTTGTGAAATGTAAGATGTAAATGGGAAGCCACAGGGAGGAAGTAGGTGTTGCAGGGAGGGAATTGTAATCACTGAAATGAAACAAAGTGTATAATTTGTTGAATGTAAAGCTGATGATCTTGTCTATAAACCTGTGCTCAATTTGCAATAAAAAGTTTAAAAAAAAAAAAAAAAGCACAGGTTACCAACCTATACAAATCGTAACGTATTTAGGTTTTGGTGAAATACTTTAAAAAATCATTTGACAATGATTTGGCTTTGCCTATGTTCCAGGTATCTACTGCATGTTGTTGTGGGTAAGTGCACTTGAGTTGGTTCTGACTCATAGTGATGGTAAGTAGGGTTTCCTAGCAGCAGCAGCTCATAAGTTTGAACTGCTGACCTTGTGGTTCGCAGTCCAGTGTTGATCCTACAGCACCACACCAGGAGTCCATCTATTGCACACTGTGTAGAAAATTATAACATAAGAATTTTAAAAACAATAATGTAGAATAATGTTACTAAAGAAAACTAATAGAAAACAATACATCTCTGTTGTAAAGATCATGCTGGTGCTTTAAACATAGTTGTTGTTAAGTACCGTGGAGTCGGTTCCGACTCATAGTGACCCTAACACAGGGTTTCCAAGGCTGTAAATCTTTACGGGAGCAGAACGCCTCATCTCTCTCCCGTAGAACCACTGGTAGTTTCGAACTGCTGACCTTGAGGTTGGCAGCCCGACTCGTAACCACTATGCTACTAAAACTCCTTTTAAGCATAGTAAACACACAGTAAATATTACCAGCTCTTTTTATAATTGAGCTGCGACAATTCAGTTGATTTTTGCAGACTATTTTCAATTAGGGTCTCCTCACTGAAAAAAGAACATTATGATTGATTTAGCTTATATTTTTTTAATTCAAAATTCAAACAACATATTCTCAATCCCTGCTCTACTAAATAAAATGAGAAAAACCTATGGCACAACCCATTATGCAATTAACTAAATGTCACAACGATTCAAAACAAATACACTTACATAACAATACAGATCTGAAGTCACATACAACACACCAAAACGTTATTTTTACATTACTGTTAATCCAATGTTCATTTTGAAAGTAACTTTTAGAAACAAAGATTTTGAAAAACAGTCTAAGTATTTTAGTTTATGCTGTCTATGTATCTAAAGACATTAAAACCAATATGAAAAGTGTTTGGATATTGAAGAGATGTTTTCTTTCATCTCCCAAGTACTACAAACAGAGATTCCAATAAAGAAAACCACAAGTTTGTTGAAGTTTAAAACATCTGGGGACTATCTAAGGGCTCCATATTAAAGAATGGCCTGAAGCGTACATGATAAATCTGCTCTAAAACTGGAAGTGTGTTTTTAATCCCACTGACTATAAACAGACTTTTTTTTTTTAAAAAAAAGAACTATAATTCAGAAGCAAAGTGCCAAAACCCAAAAATGCTGCACTATAGGAAACTTTACAAATAAAGACTTAAGTCACAAGTCTTAATAAAATAATCATGAGAAGTGTTTTTCACTGAGGTCTTTGCAGTCAGAAGGTAACCATCAGTGATCCTTTTATAAGTGTCAATTTTAGAATACTGGGGGATAGGTTATCAGGTGATCATTTCATTACTAGGTTTCATGACATCTGAAAAGTTTATGCATAGTCTCTTGTAAAAGATATTCAACAATTGTTGTTGTTGTTGTCAGGTGCCATCGAGTTGGAACCAACTCATAGCGACCCCATGCACGGCAGAACGAAACAATGTTTAATCCTGGGCCAACCTCACTACCGCTGCCACACTTGACGCCATCAATGATGCCACCTGGCTGATTCATCTCATTGGGGGTCTTCCTCTCTTTCTCTGACCCTCCATCTTACCCAGCATGTAGATCTTTATGGGAGCAGAAAGGCTCATCTTTTTCCTGCATAACTGCTGGTAACTTCGAACAGCTGACACTGAAGTTAGCAGCCTAATTCGTACCCAGTATAGAGGGATAGCTAATAAATATTTTAGGCTCACACAAAAAGAAACAGTTGTGGGTCAAAATAAAATCATACAGGTATTAGTAAGATAGAGTCCTGGTGTGGCACTGCAACGTAAGTACTAAACTGCTTACTCTTAAGATCTGTGGTTCAAACACACCAGCTGCTCTTTGGAAACCCTATATAGGGCCACTGCGGCATTTAACTATAAAGTAAGCTGCAAGATCTGTAATTCAAAACCACCAGCTGTTCTGTGGGAGTTCCAGAAAGATTTACAGCCTCAGAAATCCTATATAGGGTCTTTAAGTTTAAACTCACCAGTCGCTCCTCAGAAACCATATATATGGTCTCTATGAGTCAGAACCAACTCTACAGCATTTAACAACATCAGTCGAAATGGACTCCAATAGCAGTGAATGAGAGTAAAATGGAGAATAAGCAAATCCTCCCCCACCAAAATTTATTGCTGGAATTAAAAATGCAATCATAATTTAGTACAATTTTTATTATTCAGGTCTACTAGGAAGAAGAATGTTGAGCTTTGGTTATGCAGGTTACCACATGCTCTGTGACAGAAAGATGAGGCTTTCTGCTCCTGAAAAGATTTATAGCCTCAAATCCCTATTCAGGGTTGCTATGAGTTGGAACCCATTTGCTGTCACTTAACAAAAACAGTAAGAAGAATGTACTACTTGTTTTAATAAATAGCACACCATATAAACAGTATGCACATACATATAACAGACAAAAATGAGAAAACTCTTCTAAAAAGTTCCGGCAAAGCATGCTCATGCATAAAATATGCATATCCCTTGACATTTCCATAAATGAATTTTAGCCTCTTGCACCCTTATTCAAAAAATTTATTCAGAAAATGTTAATTTTGATCACATTTGTGCATTAACCATATATGCCATGGTCAAGAAGTCATGTGTCGAGTTTTGTTGCTGTTGTTAAATGCTGTCAAGTTGGTTCCAACTCATAGAGTCCCTATATATTGCTTCTGAGGAGTGGCTGGTGGGTTTGAACCACCAGTCTTGGCTTTAGAAGTTCAGTGCTTATCCTACGGAACTGCACTAGAACTCCAAATGTTTGGTAATACACTCCAGTAATCTGAAAACAAACAAGTGAAACTGTGTATTTGCTGGTTGTAGTTTGGAGACACTGATGGTAGAACTGTAAAATGTACAACAAACCACTGTGAAAAATAGTATATAGCATTTCCATAAAAAGCTGGAAAGAGAAAAAGCATATGATCTAGCAATTCCACTATTAGGTATATGGGTGCCCTAAAAAAGTAAAAGCAGTGAGGCTTATATGTATGGTGTAGAGATATATCTATACACCATATATATATACACACACATATATATATATATATATATGTCATTGTTAACTGTCATCAAGTTGGTTCTGACCCACAGCGACCTTGTGTAAGGTTTCTGAGGAGTGGCTGGTGAGCTTGAACCACCAACCTTGCAGTTCAAACCAACCTTACAGTCCAGTGCATCAACCCACAAGGCACAGCTGAACGCCATATATGTAAATGAATTCAAGGTCAGCAGGTAAGATGGCAGGCTGCCGATGATTAGCAGGCAATACAGAAGACTGTGGGCATGAATCCAATGAACTGGAGGTCTGATGATGAGTTCGATGAAGGATCCAGACCTAGCAAAAAGCACGTCAACTCTTCCACATAGTCTGCATATATTGGAGGAAACATTCTTTCAACTGATTGATTGTTAAGAGCAGATCTCATCATGGGGGACTAGCAGGTCTTAAATGTCAAACCACTGAGAATCGTAGCCTAATCAAATGGACGCAAAACCTTAACTGTCAAAGAAGTTTTGTAACATAAAAGGGGAAGTATTTAATCTTACATTCCAACAACTGAAGACCCCAGGACCATCAAGGGAGAAGAGCATGAGTTGAATGTGGGACCCTACCCTGAGAAGCTGCGACACCAGAGATGGAAGCAAAGATGCTGACATTGAGAAATAGAGTAGCTGAGGACTCTAGACTTGTGGAAAGAGAAAGGTTGCATGCTGGTGGCCAGTAAGCAGGCTTGTAGAATGTGCCCTTTGGTTGTTTAAATGATTATTTAACATTTTTTTTTGTGTGTGTGTACATCAAAAACAATAACAAAAACAGAGGGAATATAAGCAAATAATGTTGGATGGTGAAGCATGGAGGGGATTTGTAATCACTGCAATGATATGAAATATGATTTTATGAATACAAAACTGATGTTCTCCCATGTAAACTATTGCTCAACGCACAATGAAAGCTTAAAAAAAAAAAAAAAAACACCCTTTAGCTGTTACACTGTCTAAAACCCAAATCCTACAAAATAAGAGCTGTGACATGAACAGATATACGAGAGGGCTTCAAAAGGTTAGTGGGATAGATACATGCTCTGATTGGTGACCACAATTGTCACCGATAAGGGGAAGTGAGGGAAAAACAACAATGAAGTGGCGAGCTAAGCCCTACAACGTGGAGAGTGAAGCGTTCAGCTGATAAAAAGAGAGGGCATATGCACAAGGACACCCACACTTACAGATAATACCCCCTTGACCTGGCTTCAATGACTGGATGATCAGATCTCAACCAGAAGAAGAAAGAAGAGGAACAAAAAGAGTAATCTGATGCAATTTGATGAACTTGACCTACACCTATGGAAGCAGTAGATCAAAAGAGGGAACAGCAAGAATCATTCCCACCCCCTCCACACAAAGAGTAGACAGGGAAGGGCAACTTGGACATTGGCTACCCAAAATGGGGGGAGGGGGGCTACAAGAAGTGACTGGCTTACAAGCTTTCAAGAGGGAACCTAAAGCCAGGGGGCCTGGAGGAAGGCAGAATCTCCAGTGAGTAGTATCCAATCTGCTTAGGCGGAGCTGATGAAGATGGGTCTCTTGTGATACAATAGTGAATAATTGTTATCAGGACTGATTATGAAGGTTGGAAATGTAAAGGTAGACATTTTATAGCAAGGAAGGGAGGGAATAACTTTTCAGTGTAGGAGCGGAGGTCCCTAGGACCATCAACAGAGAAGAGCCGAGAGCGGTACTCTACCCAGAGAAGTAGTGATGCCTGAGATGGAGGCAGAGACAATGATGTGGAGCGATAGAGCAGTTGGGAACTTTAGATCCAGAGAGGGAGAGCGACTGTGTGCTGAAGACTGGAGGGGGCGGGGATAGTGTAGGAGGCAGGCTTGCAGGGTATACCCTTTGATCAGTTGATGATGCATGGAGGGAACTGTGACCATGGCAATGATACGATGTACGATAGAGTGAATGTAAAACTAATGTTCTCCCATGTAAACTATCATATAATTCACAATAAAACACTTAATGATAGAAACAAGCTAAAAGCCCATCAGCCAATAAATAATTTATGGTATAAACACATAACAAAATGATACTAAATATTAAAGAACAGCAACAGAACTGTGAAGGACCTCACAACAAACATACTAATTTCACTCAGCAGAATAAACCTGGAAGACAGTAAGCTGAGTGAAATGAATCAACCCAAAAGGACATATATTGTATGCGATCACTATTAGAAAAAGTCTAGCAAACATATTCACACAATAAGAAACGTTATTTGATGGTTACCAGGAGTACAGTTGTTAAGGGCTATCAGATAGACACATATTAATCTACATGAAGGAGAAGACAATATACAAAAGGGGGAGGTCAGCACAAAATAATTAAGGCAAAGAAGACACTAGGGGGAGTACAATAATGAAATGAAACAGAGGTAAATAATAGGATATACACAACCAGCAATACAGTAACACCTAACCTACAAGTAAACACACAAAAACATGCAAGCTGAACACGTTTGGCAAAGGGAATAGGACTAAAGCCACAAATACAGGTGGGTTTGACAGAGACGATTTCTAAATATGTATGTATTACAAGCTACAAATACATCCATGAATATCATGACCACATAGGAGCAAAATTATGACAACTTCATAGACATAATCAAATACCTTAAAGAAATGAGTCACTGGGACTGTGGGCTCAAGACCATAATCTCAGAGGGCATATCAAGGTCAGTTGGCACAACAAAGTCCATTAAGAAATATACTTTGTTGAGTAGCAGCTTAGGGTCTCAAAAGTCTGTGAACAACCACTGAAGGAGTAAATTATTGGTCTCGCCCCATCTGAAGCAAGGAAGAGTAAAGAAAATCAAAGACACATTGAAACAATCAGTCCAATGAATTAATGGACCAGAGGAACATCAGTCTCCACAACCTGAGACCAGTAGAACTAAACGGTGCCTGACGACCACTAACTGCTCTGAAAGGAATAAAGTGGGAGAAATATGTGGAGCAAAACTCAAAACCATGAGGAAAAAAAATAATTTACTAATCAGAAAGTTTAGTCTTGGTTTGGTGATGTGAGTTAATGCTCTGGACTGCAAGTTTGAACTGCAAGGTTGGCGGTTCAAGCTCACCAGCCTCTTCATGGAAATCTTATACAGGGCCACTATGAGTCAGAACTGACTCTAAGGCACTTAAAAACATCAACAACCTGAAGGTGACTGGTGGGACCCCAAGATTATAGACAAGAGTTATTCTTACAGGTGGAACATGACTCAATTTTCAGTCAAACGCTAAACAGGGTCTACAAGGTGAGCAATTACACTTGGGAGGTAGAAACTCCTTAAAACAATCCACCATTTAAGACCAAAAGAAGACCACTGCCCAAAGAAAAAGTTCAGAAGGCAGAAGGGTTAGGAAAAAAGGAGGAGCAGGAACAGGAAACACAGGGAGAAAGTGGAATGAGGGTTAATAATTGTGGGACTGCAATCAACGACATACAACAAATGATGTATGAAAAGTTGAATGAAAAACGACTTTATTCTGCAATATATCATAAACCAGTTCACAACGAAACACTTTAAAAACTAAAAAAAAAAAAAAAAAAGGCATTTCCTATCATCAAAATTTACTGCAAAATTAATCTGTTAACTATGAGAGTTTACACATTTCAACTTTGAAAATGTCTTTCACACAGATACATACTCAAAGCACTATACCATTCCATACCCGAATTCATTAGAATGATATGGATATTTGCTTTTTAGCATGCCATTACATGGCAGGTCTATCACTTCAATTCAAGGGTAAGTGTAAATTTCACATTTGCACTGTCAGGTGGATTTTAAAATAAGGAAATTCTTTTGCATTGCAAGAAGATCTGAAAAACATCTCTGGAACTATAGTTTGAATCCAGAAAAATGTATCTGCCCCATTTTATGTGGAAATGGAGATCTCATATGACATTTTAACTTTTGAAAACTTTGTTGTTGTTGTTATGTGCCATCGAGTCGGTTCCGACCCATAGCGACCCTGTATAGGGTTTCCGAGGGTGTAAATCTTTACGGGAGTAGAAAGCTAACTAGAGACATGTATAAAGCAATGTGAAATTACAGGTGATTCAAACTTAGTCATTCTCAAACTGGCTTTAGAAAACTTCAGTATGTTTTGCATTCAAAGTGATACTTTATACAAAAATTAAACAATCTAAAGTCTAGAGCAAGGACAATATTCAATATTCAATAATAGTGACTAAAGGAGCTGTCATTCTTGTTTGGAAATTTTCAATCGAGTATAAGCTCAAAATCTTGCATGAATCGAACTGCTAGGTAATGTTGATACTGTTAGGTGCCACTGAGTCAGTACTGACTCATAGTGACCCTATACACAACAGAACGAACCACTGCCAGGTCCTGTGTCAACCTCACAATCGTTGCTATGCTTGAGCCCACTGCTCCTGCCACTATGTCAGTCCATTTCATTATAGGTCTACCTAGTCTTCGCCGCCCATCCACTTTACCAAGCATCCTCTTCTAGAGACTGGGCCCTCCTAATAATATGTCCAAAGTATAAGAGACAAAATTGGGCCATCCTGGTTTCTAAGGAGCATTCTGGCTGTAATTCTTTCAACACCGATTTGTTTGTTCTTTTGGTGGTACCTAGTACTTTCAATACTCTCCTCCAACACCATAACTCAAATGCATCAATTCTTCTATGCTCTTCCTTATTCATTGTCCAACTTTCACATATATATGATGTTATTGGAAATATCATGGCTTGGGTCAGATGCACCTTAGTCCTCAAACTGACATCTTTGCTTCGAACACTTTAAATAGATCTTGTTTAGACCTCTTTATGCAGATGCTAAAACCTTGCTAGCTGAAAGTGAAGACGATTTAAAATATTGATGAAGATCAAAGACTACAGGTTTTGTAACGAAAGAAATCCTCACCACTGGACCAAAAAATTACATCCATATAAAAGGAGAAAGGATTGAAGTTGTCAAAGACTTTGTTTTGCTCAAATCAACCATCAACACTCAAGGAAGCAGAAATCAAAGGATGTATTACTGGGTAATACGGCAAGTCAAATTCCCAATTTAAATTACTGACATAAACTGATGGAAGTCAAGTTTGCCTTTTAAACTTCTAGTTATATAATAAAAGAGAGCTCAAATATCTGCTGACAAATAATATAACGACTATTTACAGACTTTAACATTTCTACATTTTCATAAACATCACAACCAACTTGATGATACCTAACAAAATGCAACATAACACATCTTAACAGATTCCACTTCAGGTTACACAGAATTTTAGATTCCTAAACTTCTTTGAAAATATTCATGCCTGCAGTTGTTTCACACAGACTTTTCAAGGAGATTAATTCTTCCATCACTTTAAACTTGAGACTGATATCCTTACATAGACAATGACTAAGAACTATTAACAGCATCTGTTGATTCATCAACTGCCAAGGAAAACAACTTGATATCATATCCTTCTTTTTCTAATTGACTATTGATGTTGTTTCCAATGTCCTCAATTCTTCAAACAACTATTATCACTTAAGGGCTCTCTTGAACAAATTTATTGTCTTCTGCTCCTTCAATCAAAAAAAGTTTAATTAACTCACAATTGAAAATTGGATTTATTTGGTTAAACAAATGAGATACTTGAAACCTTACTTTGGGTGTAGCCTCATTTTCACTTTGTGTAAAAAAGAAAATGAGAAAGACGAAATCCAGCTGAGAAGAGATATTACATTTTAAATTTTCTAATTTTTATAACAATCGCATTCCTGTTGAGGGTGGAATTACTTTGAGTGTTCACCCTGGTGATGACAATATACATTGTTTTCTTTTAGTGGAGAAAAATAAAACCAATGCTTTACCATCTATTTTGATAAAACATTATACACTCCACTGTCCCTTAAAAATAGACTCAAAATCTACTTTTCTTGTTGTCAATAGCGGGTGTATACTAGTAATAAAAAATAATATTGCGGCATAGCATGCCGCAATACATCTGACACTCCAAACACTGCTGTGGGAGGGGTCTTAAAATTTTCATTGAAAATTAGTACTATACAAAAATAACTATGCATAGATATTTTAAAACTTTTGCACCAAAATAAACTCATACTACCACGCTATAGGAGTACTCATGTGACACTACAGGCTAAGCACTGGACTACTAACCTCAAAGTCAGGGGTTCAAAGCCATCAGCTGATCCTTGGAAATCCTACACAGGGTTACTATGAGTCAAAACTGACTTTATGCCACTTAACAACAACAACATGCTATAACATGTCTAAAATGGCTCTAGTCTGAGGGACTTTTCAAGTTTGAAAACAGCTCCCTCCTACCAAAGAGCATAAAGTCTTCTAAAATTGAAGCAAAAACAACATGAAATTTATAGTAAAAGCTTGGATGGAAATCATTAATTCTTTACAAAAAGTTTGTGGGGTCAATGCCCTGAAGAAATGAGCAGTTTACAAATGGTTCACTTATGTTAAGAAGGGACGAAACAATGCTGAAGAGGAAAAATACAGTAGCAGACTCTCCATCCACATCAATTTGCAAGGAAAAACTAATCTTGTTCGTGGCCTAATTAAAATGACAAGACAATTCACAGCAGACACAAAAAACTAACACTACAGACATCTCTATTGGTTCAGTTTACAATATTCTGACTGAAATTTGAGCAAACTTTCTGCTTGGTGTGTGACAAAACTATAGTGCTTACATCAGCTGCAGACAAGAGCAGAGCTTTCAACTGAAATCTCCAAACAACTGAGATCAAGATCTGGAAGTACTTCTTCAAAAAACTTTTAACAGGAGATGAAACATGGCTTTGCCAGTACAACGCCGAAGACAAAGCACAATCAAAGTATTGACTACCAAGAGGTGGAAGTGATGCCATCAAAGCAAACATAAATCACTCAAGAGAAAATACAATGGCAAAAGCTATTTAGGACGCTCAAGACATTTTGCATATTTGGAGGACCAAAGAACGACAACATTTTTTTATTGTGAGAGTATTCTGAGAAAGTTAGCCAAAGCTTTAGCAGTAAAATGCCCAGGAAAACGTCACCAGAGTCTTACTCCACCATGAAAATGCTCTTACTCATTCCTCTCATCCAACAAGGGCACGGTTCTGAGAATTTCCATTGAAAGTCATAGGTATCTTCCTAACAGTCTTGATTTGGCTCCTTCTGCCTTCTTTTTGTTTTCTAATCTTAAAAAGTCCTAAATGGGCACCCATTCTTCAGTTAATAATGTAAAATACATTGATTGCACTGACATAGTTAAATTCCCAGGACCCTCAACTGTATAGGGAGGGAGTAATTGGCTGATTTCATCACTTACAATACTGTTTAGGCCTTGATGGAGTTTATATTGATAAATGGTGTTTGTATTTTTCACTTTTATCTTTTATGTCTATTTTCCCATGAGCTTTTGAAGTTCACTCATATTAGAGCTGCATCACGGAAGTGATTAGAGTGTCAAATCGTAGCAGTATGAAACAATAAAAACACACCTGTTATAACAACTCAATTCGGCCACGGTGGTAGGAAAACAGTCACAGACAGGCATGAGCATCCACAAATGGGCATCACTGACTTTCCATAAACTTTAATTATGGACTCTACAATTTGAATTTAATCAAACTTCAATCTGTCATAACATAATCGTTTTTTAAAAAATCTAATAGTTAAAACATCTGTTAAAAAAAAAAATTCTTCGCTTCTAGATTAAACAAGAAAAAGATGGTAGAGCACATTTGGACCAACTTCTGTTTCAGAGAAGTCAGAACTGACTCAGTGGCACCCAAACCACCACCATGATGCTATTCAGCATTAAGTAAGTAAGAAAGTATTATATTGAAATCATCAATACAAGATGATCCATATCTTGTATTTTTTTCTGAGTTTACAAACGAACTGATAAAACATAAACAAAAATAGTATGATTACATTATATAACAAGATGTCACGCCTATCCCATAAATGTAATGCAGCAAACATTACTAAGCATTTACTTTCTGTAACACACAAATACTAACTGGTTTTCAGTTTTCTCTTGACTTTTGACCACTGGGTTTTTCCTTACATTCTTGTGGACCAAATATGCATGTACAAAAAAGTTTGTTACAGTTTAACCAGATTTGTTCATGTTTTAGAACAAAACATTTGTCATGTTACCTATTTTACAATATAACCAGAAATTCAGTGTTGTTGTTATTGTTAAGTACTGTCAAGTCAGTCCCGACTTGTAGTGGCTGGAAATTTCTCAGTTGAAGAAAGTCTCATCTTGCTCCTGATGAGTTTGAACCACTGACCTTGTGGCTCAGTCTTTTCAATGTACACACACAAAAATATAACAAACACGTTATGCACAAATGCTTTTGCAATTTCTTTCAATAAATTCTTTTCACAACCAAACTTTCCTGGTGTTTGTTCCACAACAACTAGTACCTAGAGGGAAACTTCCCCCCCGCCCCCCCAGCATCTTCTTAGTTTTCCACTGTATAGCTACATTTTTCTCACTTTGGGGATAATCATTTTGGTTTTTGTCTACTTTTTTTTTCTCTCTTGAAAGTTAACATAGTGAGAGGAACAAACAAGATGGCGGACCGGGTGAACGTGTAGCAGGCTCAGGGCATGGTCCCAGAACTCTGAACCACATATAAAGGAATACTTAGAAGGTTGGAAGGCTCACAGCTGGGGGAATTTGTGGCAGAAGCAAGAAATCCATTGCTTTCTAGTCCGGGACGCTCGGCTGCTCCAGGGGCCGCCATCTTGGGTGAGACCACGTGGGAAAAGGATCAGAGCGGCCACAGATGTCTGGCAGAACCGCTGAGATAAAGGTGTGGACATTCTTTTCTTTTGGTATCTGTTCATTGGTACCTTTCTGTCTGTGCACCTCCATTCTGGTGACTATAGGGGTGCCTGAGCTAGTGGGCACCCCAGCCCCAGCCCCACCCTCGGAGGGTTCTACTACGCATGCACACAGATCTCCTCGAAATTTAAACAGTTTCCAATTAAAACCAAACGGCTGGCAACCTAAGACAAAGCCATTGCCATGCTGCAATTAGTTTCAATGACAGGTAAGATGGAGGAATTCGCACTGACCGCCTAAGATAGGCAGCATCCCTTAAACAAATAATAAATAAGGGGGAATCTGATGCAGATCGTGCAGACCCGGTCAGGAGTTCAAAGCCCTGTGGGCACAAGCGTTGCAGTCAAACCATAGGCTCTGAGGATCAGACTCTAGCCACCTAGCAGACATAGCAAACTGTCCCTCATCTGATTATTCAGTTATGCTTGTTAGTAATCGCATACATGAGCCCTGAATATCCACAGATAAATGTAAAAACCTTCCCTTTTTGCCAAGACTGTAAATTCCAAAAAGGCCAAGTTCCCACCCCCGCCAAAAAAAAAAAAAAAAAGTTAAAGAGGATAGAGAGAAACACTGTTAACTGATGATGTATGGAGGGGATTATAATCAAAGTAATGAAACAAGTCATATGAATGGTTGAATGTGAAACTGGTGATGTGCCCTGTAAACTTTCACTCAATCCACAATAAAAAAAAAAGGTTAACATAGTAAGAAATGCCCTTACTCATGCATCGTTTCTAAAGCAAATGACCTGTAAACATAAAACTGTTCCGTTGTGATACTGGTGCTAGGTGTCATCAAGCATCCAGTCAGTTCCAGAGCACCGTGACCCTATGGACCACAGAGGAGAACACTTCCTGCTCTCGCATCATTCTCATTACTGAGTTTGAGCCCACTGTTGAGGGTTTCCTCTTTTTCACTGACTTTATAAATCAAGAATGTCTTTCTGCAGGGACTGGTCCCTCCTGATCATGTATCCAATGGTACAATTTGATAAACAATATAATAAATTTGTCTAACACAGAGGTTAAATAAATTTGTATTCCCACCATAATTTATGAAAAGACCTAAATATTATTCAATTTTTATAACTTGACAATGAAATAGATGTCAACTTGAAGACTAAGGCATGCCTGACCCACGCCATGGTATTTTCAGTAACCTCAAATGCATGTGAGAGCTGGACAGGGAATAAGGAAGATTATAGAAGAACTGATGCTTTTGAGTTATGGTGATGGAGAATATTGAAAGTGCCATGGGCTGCCAAAAGAACCAACAGATCTGTGTTGGAAGAAGTGCAGCCAGAGTGCTCCTTGGAGGCCAGGGTGGCCAAACTTCATCTCTCATACTTCGGACATATTGTCAGGAGGGACCAGTCACTGGGGAAGGATATCATGTTTGGTAAGGTGGACCGTCAGGGAAAAAGAGGAAGACCCCCAGCGAGATGGATTGGCCAAGTGGCAGAATCAGTAGGCTCAAGCGTGGCAACAATTGTGAGGTTGGCCCAGGATCGGGCAGTGTTTCGTTCTGTTGTGTGTAAGGTCACTTTGAGTCGGTACCACTCAATGGCACCTAAATACAACAACAACAACGAAATAGAAAGGAGGCCTGGGGGCACAGTGGTTAAAGTGTCTGATTGCTAACTGAAAAGTCAGCAACTCAATCCCCTCAGTCATTCCATGGGACAAAGATGTGGCAGTCTGTTCCTATACAGATTATGAAACTCTGTGGGGCAGTTCTACTTGGTCCTATTGCATCACTAAGGGTCAGAATCAACCTGAGGGCAGCGGGTTTGGTTGTCTGATTGTTCGATGTGGAGCTGTTCCCTACAGGGTTTCCTTCCCCTACAGGGGAGGATGAACATCCTTTCAAGTACTTAACTTCAACTAAGATTAATTTTTCTATTCATCATCTTTTCACATGACTCATATTAAAGTTTGGAAGTGTTCCTCTTATTGACCCCCCTCCCCCCCCACCACCAAATTTGCATCACAAATTTTATTCTGGATGCAGGAGACAGATTTATTCCATTCCCAAACAGAATCACATGCTGCCCTGGAGAGAGCTAGGAGGCTCTGGGAAGGAGTGAGAAAGGGAGGTGCTGGGGGCTGGAAAACCTTTGCAGCTCTCCACACTATGTATCCTTCCCTATTCTCAACAGAGGACAGCTGTTCCCCCCACCCCCCCATTATTGTTCTTCTCATCCACATCATTGGAAAAAAACAAAAAAAAACAAGCATTCACTATTAAAAATACATACAAAAAAAGTATGGGCTAAAGGGTCCCTGGGCTGAGATATGAGGTTAAGGGTTACCAGTGGAAAACGGAAAGAGGCGAAGGAGGGCCCTCTCCCCCCACTTTTTCTGCTTCAAGGACTGTTTGCTTGCTGCATCCTGGAGCAGCTGTGTGTGGACCTCATCAGCTGACAACTGCACATAGCGGACCACTGAGCTCTGGATGAAGCAGTTCTTCATTGATAACATGTGAGGGGAGTTCTCAGGGTCTGTGAACCGCTACCGGTTTGATATTGACATACTGATCCACAGAATGAAGCGATACACAGATGCTCACGTCGCTTTGGAGTTTCACGACCACAGAGTTTCCCACAAGAGACTTGAGAAAGGAGTAGAAGAGCATTTCGGATTGCAGGCTACATGGGAGAGGAGAGGGCCCCGGCCCTTACTGATTTTTAGAAGCTCTTTACATGTTATAAAAGTAGGCACTTGGACTGTGATGTAACTGGCAATTATTTTTAGCAGTTTGTTACTTGTCTTCTGACTTATGCAAATTTTTTGAAATGTACAAAAATTGAAGTTTATATGGTCGAGTATCTATTTCAAGACTATAAAAAGGTAATATAAATGACATCCAAACAAAGTAGAAAAAAATAAAATAACAAAGGCAGGAGATACATATATAAAAATAAAAACCAAACATGCTCTATAGACTTATAATAAAGTCAAAGTTGGTGCTTTAAAAAAATCCTTAAAGACACAAATAAGGAGCTCTGGTAGCGTAATGGTTACAAATCAGGCTGCGAACCTCAGGGTCAGCAGTTCAAAACTACCAGCTGTTCCGCGGGAGAAAGATGAGGCTTTCTGCTCCCGTAAAGATTTACAGCCTCGGAAACCCTGTATAGGGTCGCTATGAGTCGGAACTGA
>NW_006408538.1:19088320-19088764 GCF_000296735.1 Chrysochloris asiatica | reverse complement strand
GAGACTCTGAAACTTGCTCTCCAGCGTAGAGATGCTAAAGCAAATGGAAAAATTGAAGAGGTCCAAGAACTGAACAGAAAATTTCAAAGATCAGCTCGAGAAGATAAAACCAAATACTATAATAAAATACGCAAAGATTTAGAGTTAGAAAACAAAAAGGGAAGACCACGGTCAGTATTTCTCAAGCTGGGGGAACTGAAGAAAAAATTCAAGCTTCGACTTTCGTTATTGAAAGATTCTCTGCGCAAATTATTGAATGATGCAGAGAGCATCAAGAAAAGATGGAAGGAATTCACAGAGTCATTGTACCAAAAGGAAATGGTTAATATTCAACCATTTCAAGAGGTACCCATATGAACAAGAGCCAATGAAACTCAGGGAGGAAGTCCAAAATGAATTGAAAGAATTGGCAAAGAACAAGGCACCAGGAATTGATGGAATAAA